>NW_028025500.1:0-626 GCF_054177405.1 Leptonychotes weddellii
TAATGCAGCTACTGGCTCTGTTATCCTCTCTACGCCTCCTCCTCTGCAAAATGGGGATATTGATAGTCCTTACTGAGTTGTAAGCGTTGGTGAGAAAATCCACCCCTTAGCACTGTGCCTACACATAGTAAGTACACCGTGCCAGATAATATGTATGTTTTTTCAGAGTAGAATTTGAGAAGCAGGCTCCCATGAGGGCACTGATATGTATAAAGTGCTTAGAAATAGGGCTTTGCCTTGTCCCAATTACTACTTAAGAATTTTCTATTATTGGGACTCCTGGGTTGGGTCCATTGGTTAAGTGTATGACTCCTGATTTCTGCTCAGGTCATGGTCTCAGGGATTGTGCTCTGTGCTGGACATAGAGACTGCTTAAGAGTCTCTCTCTCCTCCCACTGCCCCTCCCTCTCTCTCTCTTATGCTAGTAAAAAAAAAGAATTTTCTATTATTACTAGTATCTGAGGGGTAGAAAGATGTCCTTCCGTAAGGAAATGGAAACATAAAAAATCTTTTATCTCTGGGTCAAAAGGTATGTACATTTATTTTTTTTTTCTAAAGTTTTTTTATTAACATATAATGTATTATTTGCTTCAGGGGTACAGGTCTGTGATTCATCAGTCTTACAC
>NW_028025501.1:0-626 GCF_054177405.1 Leptonychotes weddellii
GGATTCACCTGAAAGACACCTATTTCTGAATGTCACGCTGAACGAGAGGCTTGACATAACCCGTCTCTAATTCCAGGGAAACTGTATTTACAAAAACCAGTGGCTGGCTCTCACACCAGAGTTTTTGAGTTTGAGTTTTGAAATACTGCCTAAAAATTGTATTTATCTTGATTAATGAGGATTTTGGTGCCCCTTTCAACTTTGCTCCCCAGATGTATGTCTCTTGCCCCATCCTAGTCTGGTCCTGCTGCCTGTAAAACAGCAAGGTAGGCAATGTTATCCCGAGTTCACAGCCTGGGAAGCTGGGGTTTGGAGAGATTTTATGACTTAGGTTCACGGTTTGTAAGTGATGGAGTTGAGATTCACATCCGTGTCGGACTCAAAATCCCAGCAACTTTCTACTTAACCGCGCTATCCGTGTGTGTGGGTGTGTGTGTGTGTGTGTGTGTGTATAGTTAAATCTTTCCTCTCCAGTATTACCACCCCAACTATAAAATTCTTTATAGAGTTGCAAAATACTATTTGCCTCACTGCCTAATCCTAGGATAAGGGAAATATTTTACTATTTCACTTCTAAAGGTGATTTGATATTTTCTAAGAGGAAATGTTCTATCTTTTTATTGAAA
>NW_028025502.1:0-626 GCF_054177405.1 Leptonychotes weddellii
CTACCTAAAAGAAACCCACTTTATTTTTTTTTTTTTTTAAAGATTTTTTTATTTATTTATTTGACAGAGAAAGACATAGCGAGAGAGGGAACACAAACGGGGAGTGGGAGAGGGAGAAGCAGACTCCCCGCCGAGCAGGGAGCCCGATGCGGGACTCGATCCCGGGACTCCAGGATCATGACCTGAGCCGAAGGCAGTCACTTAACTAACTGAGCCACCCAGGCGCCCCAAGAAACCCACTTTAAATATAAAGACTGTTGTTATTACCATTTACAAAGAGCTTGAAAGAGGCTATTCTATCCAAATCAAGTTCTCCTGTCTGGGTAGCAGCACACTTCAGATTGGGCCATCTGTATCATTCCTCTCCTAACATTGTCCTTGCATTAGACTAGTTAGGCTGGTCTCCTTAGAATCGCTGCCACACCCCATGCAGACTCTTGTTTATGCTTCGTTGCCTATGAAGAATTCTTCACAACTCTCAAGTCCTTTCTGCTTTATCCAAAACTTCACCTGTGCTCATTCAAGACCAGTTTTGACTGACCTGTTCCATGAGTCAAAGTCAGGCCCCATCATAACCGACAATTATGTCATAGATCACAGAATGTCAGAGGTCTCAAGAACAGTAA
>NW_028025503.1:0-626 GCF_054177405.1 Leptonychotes weddellii
GGAGAAGCAGGCTCCCTGCCGAGCAGGGAGCCCGATGCGGGACTCGATCCCGGGACTCCAGGATCACGACCCAAGCCGAAGGCAGTCGCTTAACCGACTGAGCCACCCAGGCGCCCATAAATAAACAAAATCTTAAAGAGTGATTTCAACATTAAAACCGGAAAGAACAGAATTGTGTATAACGTGTCTAATGAAATGAGTTTGTGTTAAAGATCAGAGATGTTCAACTATTTTCTATACCAGAGCTTTTATCTTTAAAGAATTTGGGTGACAGTATTTGACTAAAATGGCATTTACGTATAATTAAACTACCAAAGTAATTGTCATCTAGAGGAGTTACTTTCTTCAACAGACTTACTTTGATATTCAGTGACATATTTAATAAACCTTGAAAATATTTACTAGGTCAGTCTTCTATACTCCATTAGGTTCACAAAGGTTTGACTTTATAATATTCACCTTCTTACAGATTTAATAGGGTAAATTTAAGGAGTACCATGTGATCATCAGGAATTAGCCCTGTTTATTAAAATAGAGGCATTTATCAACTAAAACCCTCACTTGCATTACACTGACTTAATATCATTGCTTTCACTGATGTTATAAGTCCTAGGGGTGTAACACAC
>NW_028025504.1:0-626 GCF_054177405.1 Leptonychotes weddellii
AAGGAGAACAAAACAAGACAAAACAAAAACAAAAATGAAAGCCTAAAGTTAAATTTTTTTCCATTAGGAATTTAAACATCTCGATAGAGAGATAAAATAAATCTGCCATCATTACAAGATCCAAAGAAAGCTACTCTTAACATTATTAAATATTTTCTTCCTTTTTCAGTCCCTATTTTTAAAAACATAGCCTCAGTTGTGCTGAATCGATTAATCAAATCATTCAACAACTTAAAAAACTTTTTAGTTTGAAAGATTCACAGGAAGTTGTTAAAAAAATGTACAGGGAATTCTTGTGTACCCTTCACCTAGTTTTCCTGAATGGTGACATCTTGCATAATTATAGTAAATACCGCAGCCAGGAAACAGACATTGGTTCAAGCCACAGAGCTTGCTCAGATTTCACCAGTTTTATATGCACTCCTGTGTGTGTGTGTATGTGTGTGTGTGTGTGTGTGTGTACAGTTCTATGCCATTGCTTCACATGTGTAGATTTGTGTATCTTGATTGTGACTGAGATACAGAACGGCTCCACCACAAACTTCCCTCATCCTACCCCTTTTTAGCCACCTGCACCCGAAAAACATACTATAATTTTGTACACTTTGTATATGCCAGCCCTGTTC
>NW_028025505.1:0-626 GCF_054177405.1 Leptonychotes weddellii
CTGCTGAAGCAAGTCATTCCTGATCTAAGTAGGGCTAAGACATCTACTCCACTCCAAGGTGACTAGCAGAATTCCTCTTTCCTTTATTCCTTCTAAGGAACTAAATATGCTGCCATTTCCTTGGGAATTCTAGCTGTTTCTGATGCATCATTTATTCAACAAACATAACCTGGGGGAGATGTACCGGAGAAGGTACCACATTTGGTTATGGGCTCCAGGGACTAGTGGCTAGGGAAGGTTCTAGATGAAGCTGGGATCCCAGCAATATTTTCCCCCATTTTGGGGTCCTCTTCCTCAAATCTTGAAATCCTAAAAGCAGTGATGAACCTGGGAGTCTTTTCAGACCCCAAACTACTCCTTTATGCTGTCTTTTATGCCTTGGAGAAAATCAGCAATCCAGACCGTGAACTTTAGGTTCTCATGTAGCTCAAAAGCTCATTTTGGCTGTTGTAACTGGTCCCCTATGTTCAAAGGGAATCAGATTAATCTCTAGCTTTACAATGGTCCTAGTTTTTCCCAAAGTTGCTCTAGGACAGTGGTTTAAAGGTGTTTATTTGTATGTTGAAACCTTTGTTGAGATATTACAGTACAAAATTACCAAATAGCAACGTAGATTATGAAAGAAG
>NW_028025506.1:0-626 GCF_054177405.1 Leptonychotes weddellii
TGAAGTTACATCACTTGCTAAAAATTCCCTGTAAAGTTGAATAACCAGGAGTCCAACCAAGACTGCCTGAAACTGAAGTCTGGGTTTTTAACCAGGATACTAAAAATTGCCTCCCTATAAAGAAAATTCCTTTCAATATGTGACCTTATGTGTTTTAATTATAAGAACAAATTGTGTACAGAAAAAATTCTAATTCTAACTCCTATCCTGGGCTTAGTTTCTTAGCTATAAAATGAGGTTCCACAAACAGGTTCTCGAAGATCTTTCCCTCTAACCGGTTCTGTCTGTATAAAGTTACCTGGCTTCTGAATCAATAAAATTGACAGATATCTCAACAGAAGCAGAACTTGAGTAATCAAAAGTAGGCAAAGTACTGTGAGCATCTTATGGAGAGAAAAAGGGGAAAAACTCAGAAAATAAAAGACTCATTAGGGTGTCATGAATCAAAACATTTTGAACAAAGCTTCAGCTAAGGGTTCTCAATGAATAGAACAAAAGTATTAATGGTATTATTCAAAATAAGGCTAACATATTAATAATGCTATTAAAAGTGCCTGGTCACTGTCTTTATTTTTTTTAACATCTCTGCACTAAATTTATGACATCTAGGACTTAAAAAAAAAAAA
>NW_028025507.1:0-626 GCF_054177405.1 Leptonychotes weddellii
GAAACCAAGACAAAGACCAAGTCTTTCCCCTCTTCCAACCTTGGAGTTTTATTTATTTTTTTTTAAGATTTTATTTATTTATCAGAGAGAGAGAGACAGAGGCAGGCAGAGGGAGAAACAGGCTGCTTGCTGAACAAGGAGCCCGATGCGGGACTCGATCCCAGGACCCTGGGATCATGACCTGAGTTGAAGGCAGATGCTTGACCTGAGCCACCCAGGCGTCCCAACCTTGGAGTTTTAAAATGGAAACAATCTCTGGTCCAAGATGGGTCCCTGGACAGTTTTGCTTTCAAGATCCTCAATTTGCTCAATTTGTAGAAAACAGGCATATTGATTTTCTCTCCCTCCTTTTCCTTCAAGAAGGTTGATACTATAAGTGAGATCCATGGACTAGTCATTTAAAACTCTTCTTACTCCCCAAATAGCGCTACGTAAATAGAATACATGTTTATTTTTATTATTTTTTTTAGAGAGAGAGAAAGAGAGAGGTTGGGGGATGGGCAGAGGGAGAGGAGAGAGAGAATCTTAAGCAGATTCCATGTCCAGTGTAAAGCCTGGATCTCAAGGCCCTGAGATCATGACTTGAGCCGAGATCAAGAGTCGGACGCCTAACCGACTGAGTCACT
>NW_028025508.1:0-626 GCF_054177405.1 Leptonychotes weddellii
CCCCCAGCACAGGTTCCCAGGCTGAATGGCACCTTCTGGGAAGATGAAAAGAGAAGAGACCTCAGGAGGATGGCGTGTTTGACCCTTTGTTCTGTGCAGTGCCATGAGCCCTGGAAGGCAGAATTGTATAGGTTTCCAGAGAGCAGGCAGGTGGGGATTTGGTCCCAGGCCCCACCACTGACCAGCTATGGGGCCCTGCCTTTAGCCTCTCTTCTCTATAAATTGAGTGTAAGATATTTCTTGATGTGAACTTATTTTGAAGTTATATATATATACGTATATATATATATATATACACACACACAGAACAGTGCACAGATTATAATTGTACAGCTTGACAAATTTCCACAAAGTGGCACACTTTGGCACTTACTTAGCAAAACTCCAGAAGCCCCTTCCCATCCAGTCTCCTGCTAGGCACTACCTCACCCCACACTCAAAAGTAATCCCCATCCCAATTTCTAATTGTATTTTTAACTGGTTTTGAACTTTATATAAATGAAAATATATAGAGAATATATCTTTTTAAGACATACAAATGGCTAACAGACACAAGAAAAAATGTTCATCATCATTAGCCATCAGGGAAATCCAAATCAAAACCACACTGAGATACCACCTTACAC
>NW_028025509.1:0-626 GCF_054177405.1 Leptonychotes weddellii
TGAGTTTGTAGGTGTTCAGAATGGTTTGATCCCTATCCGGCTGAATTCCTGAGAGGAGATGAAATCCAGGTCTCCTACTCCTCCGCCATCTTGCTCCGCCCCCCCATCACCATACATTCTTACAAAAAAATTTTTTTTTCTTGTGACAAGGACATTTAAGATATACTCTCTTAGCAACATCATATATGCATATATGCATCATGTTATACATTACATCCCTATGACTAATATGTTTTATGAATGGAAGTTTGTAATTTTTGGCTCCCTTCACCCATTTTTCCCACCCCCACCGCTGGCAATCACCAATGTGTTCTCTGTATCTATGAGCTTAGTGTGTTGTTGTTGTTGTTTAGATTATACATATAAGAGAGATTATATAGTGCCGGAGTCCACCTCCAGCCGGGGTGGGTCTCTTGTAGGAAAGGACGGCGTCGGCGAATGAGGAGACACAGACACAGGGTCAGGTTGCAAGCATCTCCTCCTGACAGTCTCGGAGGAACTTTATTTATATGTTAGGATATTTTTGTTTTTCCAAATCTTAGATCATTTTCTGGATTACAGCCATAGCCTTCTTTCATTTTTCCTTTGTAATGATTAACATGACCTTTATTGATTTCTCCTTATTG
>NW_028025510.1:0-10726 GCF_054177405.1 Leptonychotes weddellii
GTTCCGAATGGTTTGATCCCTATCCAGCTGAATTCCTGAGAGGAGACGAAATCTAGGTCTCCTACTCCTCTGCCATCTTGCTCCGCCCCCCCTAAAATTTCTTTTTTGTTGTAAGTTTTATAATAAAAATAGTAAAGATTTTAAAAATAAAAATACACAGTAGTAACAAAAATTTTAAATATAGTGGGCTTGATTTTAATGTGAGATGGCAGGTGTCTAAGCCACAGTCATGGGAGGTCACAAAAGTGAGCTACAGGTAACTATTGTTGAGATGTGAGGAAGTCTACCAGGACAGCACCACCATCAGAACCCCACAATCAAGTAAGTACTTAAGATATTGAGAGTCTAGGAAATGAGCGACTTGTTCTGAGGCACATTTAAAATTCCTGAACTGTGGCCCACAGGACGGAGTTCCAGATCCTTGAGCAGAGACATGCGGGCCTTCTGTTCTGTTCCTTTTCCTTCCTGGGTGTGAACATTCAGCACTGCGGTAGGCGTGCCCTTCTAGCGCAGGGCTTCAGTCTCACAGCTGCTTCTCTCATCATAGGGGATCCCTTTCAGAAATAACTATTTGCAGATGCAGGGATGATATTTTATTAAAAGTTTACATGGCAGGCCATCTTTTTTAAATCATGGCTTTATAATTTTATTGCAAAATATAAAAACAAAGCAAAAAAGCAAGATGGGAACAATGTTCCTTTCTCTTATCTCAGATTGTATGTGTGAATATTGAACCCTCTTGGGTGTGCAGAAAATTTTCTAAAATCTCTAAAATGCATTTCTACCATATTTTATGTATTCTTTAATTATATTTACTGATCATTCAATTAGAGATCGTGATTCACTCTTAGAGCAGGCCTGCTTTTTTCCATTTCCATCTTAATTTTATGAACTGTATTGACCTATGTTTTTTATTATTGATACCTATATTTTGATTTCACTGGGTTTTTTTGCTTATTTTTATAAAATGAATGGCCAAATGTATAAGAAGACCCAGATAATTTCACCTACAGTGCTGTAAAAAGAAGAGCTGGCCTGCAAGCAATGTTACAGTTACTGTTTATCGTTACATGGAAGGAAGCCCTTTGTGGTACAAAATAAAGGTGCGTGCATAAAAGTTGATATTATGTCAGGGAAAAGCTGACTATAATACAAGCCAGTGATTGGTGAAGCGAGTCAGCTATAAAAAGCCCAGTATGTAAAAAGGGAGAAAATAAGGATGGTCTGATTGAAGGAAGGCAGGAGGGCTGGGGATCTCCCAGCTGAGCTTACCTACTCCACAGTGGCAGCTCTTAGGTGTGGCTCCTTCCTCCAGAGCTCCCTAGAGCCACTTCCTGAAAACCCTTGCTTTGCGCTGTTCTTCTTCTTCTAAAGCCATATAAGATCTATACTGGATGAAGCTTTAAAATATCCTTAAGCACATGTACAAACGATCGTAACTAATCATGAGGAATAAACACTTGCTTCTAGAGCCTCTGTCATTAAACCCATTTTATTTTCTTATACTTGTTTCTGGGATGATTTTTTAAAACAGCTTTGATTTATTTAAAGCAGTATCTTTAGGTTGAAACATCATTAGTTACCAGTGGGGAATTGTTTCTAATTCTGATTTTAAAGATGAGACTATTTTTATGTGATCACATAGGCAAACTTACTGACCTCTACAAATTAATGAGAGTGGCATGATGTGGGTGTGAGAAAACAAGGTGTTGTGTTTTAGTCATTGAGAGCAATGTCTTTGTTTTCATTCACTGGTTTAACCATAGCATGTAGCATTTATCATAAAACTGTTTGCTTGGGATGGCAAATAGCCCTCCTTTCATTTTTAAACTGTTTCATATTAAGATATAAACAGGAAGAAAATTAGCAATTTGGGCAGAGAAAGGAAGATAAAGGAAGAACGAAAGTGTCAATTGCTTAGTTTTGTTTTTGTGTTTTCTGAAAAGCATATTTGATACAATCTTTAAAAAAAGAAAAACAAAACTATAAATCATGATTAAATTGGCAATATCTACTCTGTATCAGGAATTTTCCCAAATGTGGAACTCTGATTATATATACGAAAATGTCCTAATATTCTGTCTTGTCAATTTTCAACCTGAATTTATAGTTCAAGTAGGAATTTTATAATATGTCCAATTGGTAGCATTTAGTGTTTTTTTTTTCTCTTTTTGTTTTAAAACCAGTATCATTCTTAAGTAAAAATGATGCACAAACTTTCTTTGATAGAGGAGATTCACAAGATCTCTTTAGGGAATTTTTTTAAGCACTTAAAACTTTAAAATCTCTTCTTAAGGATATGATGTGACTGCTCAGTTTTCGATGAATGAAAAAGGTGAACAAGTCAAATTGTGAAGTGTGATTCTTTAATTTTTATCCTTTGAAAGTAGATCGCCACCAGATGAAGGGAATAGACACACCAATGGTGGTGGGAATGGGAAACGTGTGATAATTGGAACTCCCTTTTTTTTTTCTTCAGGTTTTATAGGAAGTTATATCAGAGACCTTGTTCCTTAAAGAGAAAGCTTTCCTGAAGGAGAGGTTACTAAAGATCTTCTCTTTGCTGGCTGTAGCAGAGAACCAGAGGCGTTTTCATTTTACCATTAATTTCTGTAGGTTCATAATTTCAAATAGATTGGAGAGTAACTGACTGCCTGGTCGAATGTGGGGAACATTGGGTGGGGTGGGCTTTCTTCTGCCACCTATTTGTCATGCGGCCTGTTATTCCACTATCAGAGCTCTTTCTTCTGGAACTTTTAAGGCTTGAAGCGATAGAATCCCTTGGGGTGAGAGGAGGAAAAGTCCTTGTGGGAGGATACTCGCAGTATCATTTAGGTGGGTAAAAATGAACCCTCTAGGTTGAAGAGAGGTGCTTTGGTCTAGGAGAGGAGGCCTCTGGAAGCAGGATGGGGGCGGTTTCTGATAGATAAGGTCAAATTTTGCCAACGAAGATCATATTTTGCCCACAGGTTTTCGGATTTAATCTCGAGAAGCATATTTCCATATAATGGAAATACTGTCAGTGTTGGTACAGCTGATTCACAGTATTAGATTTGTGCTAAAGATACATAAAAGCTCAACAGGAGGCAACTATTACCATATTTACTGTATGTAGGGCTTGGAATATAATATAGTAACATTTATGGAAGTTGCCTAATATACCAGTATTTCTTCTGAATTAATTAGAAAATAGAACCCCTTATATGCCTTGAAAATAAAATACTTGGGGAAAACTCAGGTTTATAATGGATGTTTTCATTTGGCTTTTGATTTAAAACTCATTACAATTAGTGATTACGATCAGGTTAAAATAATCTAATAGCAATATAGAAAAATCAAATCTACCTGACACATATAGCCCTGACCTTTCTCCCTCTCTACTCAAGCTGAGAATCAGTCTGCTGTGTTCTCTTATTTGTGTTTTACCAAAGGTTAATAATCATCCTTTCAAAACGACTTGGTTCGAAATCCGTTCAGCCCCGATGTCTCTAGCAGCCTAATTACCAGTTTCTTCATAGGTGATTTAGGAGTGATAGGAATGAAAGGTTTCAGGGAAGATGAAGGCACCATCTTTGCTATTGACAGGTAACGTGCAAGATGCTGTCACATGGCCTTAAAGTCACAGGTACCAGAGAGGAAGGGAGGTATCCTCCATTTTATTCCTGAAATTCCTGGCCCTAGTTTAATGCCTTTGAGATTTTCAAACCCCAATACTAACTCCCCATTAGGTTGATAAATGCTCTGTATTGTCATTTAGAATTCCTACAATATACCGGAACACTTGGATATCAAAATTTTTGCTGATTGGACAAAACCTGTTGGATTTTAAAATTATTATTAATGGTTCAGTCGGCACTGTTTTGAAAATAGCATCCTCCTGTTTCTATTTTAATGGATAGCCTATAACTAGCAGCCCCTTATATATCCTAGGAGAATTTATGAAAAAGGTCGGCAGCCAGTTTTGTCAAATTTCCATGAGACAAAGGTCTCATTTCTAAATATCTAGTCACATTGATAACTGCTTAATGTCTTAGTCTTTATTTGTGATTAATGTAATCATTTATTCATTAATTCAGTCATTCCTTCAAAAATGTCATAGTAAACAACAAAGAATTCTGTGCTTAGAATCTGAAGACGTGATCATGCCTAAATCCTGATTGCATGAATAGTAAATTCCACTATCTTAGCTCTTTCTTCTGGAGTTTTAAGTGTTGAAGGATAGCAGCCCTTGTGGTGGAAGGAAATGTCAAGTCCTTGTTGGAGGATACTCACAGTATCATTTAGGTGGTTTAAAATGAACCCTCTAGGTTGAAGAGAGGTACTTTGGTCTGAGAGAGGAGGCCAAGCTCTGTAACTTATTGGTCATTATAGCCCATTTGTAAAAGAGGAAAATTGGATTAAAAATATTGGTGGTTACTTCCAGCCTAAAGTTACAGGATTCATTCAATCATTGGTCAGGCATTTGGATACTTATCATGTACCAAACATCTTGAATAGGGGTTTCTTGACTTCAAAGAGCTCACAGTCCGATACAGGAGATGCCACATAAATACAATGAGGTCATTTATTCATAAAATTTTGAACAACCACTAAGATATAAATACCTAGCAAAGTGCTAGAAAAATTCTGTGATAACTAAGGCACCATCCCATTTCAGTGGGAAGACGTAATTTTCCCAGATAATTGTACCATCCTTAGTGAAGAAGGAGATGCAAACATGGTATTATGGAAGCATGAGTTCCTAACTCAGTTGGGACTGGAGATAAGGAAGAAATCCGAGTTTGTGTGTGTGCGTTTGCAAATATAGATATACATATATATTTTTTTTTTCTTTTGGGAAAGTGACTCCTTAGTTGGGTCCTAAAGAATACTTGTGTGAAGAGAGGGGACAGGATCATAAGCTAGTGATGATATTAGGGGCAGAAGGAAGAGAAGTGAATGAAACATAGGAGTAGTATAGAAGCCACAGAAATTCATCATGGATTTATCATGAAAAATATCTGCATTGTTCTGTGATTTTTTTCCTCATAGTTTTTTTTATTGCATCAATGTAAAACACTCTTTAAAAACTACTGGAAAACTACTGATTTCCTTTGGAAGAGGGAGAAATTACTTCCATCTAGGATAAACAAGAAGGACTTAATGAAGAAAGTAGTATTTGAAAGAGGAGGTTATCTAGAGTTTATATGAGGAGAAACTTGGACACACACTTTGAGAAAGAGCATTTGGGCTGATGAGAAGTCCCCTGGGCAGGAATGAAGTTATTTTACCAGGAGCCGCAGTCAGAATTCAGATAACGAGAACCATCTATCCACGGCAGTGCTGAGGCTGGAGGCTTTTGGAGAACTCCAACCTCAACATTTAACCATCTGTCTTTTCTTTGGGATTTTCAAGAGGCAGGCCAGGAACTATGTTTCCTAACTTTCCTGCTTAAAAGTATAGTTTGTAGCAGTCCACATTGCTTACTTTTTAAAATTCCCCTTTAATTTGGCAAGTATGCTAGGCACTGGGGATCCAAAGATTAATTGGACAGCGCCTGCCCAATTAGTGCGGAGGTAGAGAGGTGCTGGTGATCTACTCACATCTGTAGCTTCAAATCTTGTCTGACTCAGTCAGACATGAAAGTGTGGCTGTAATGAGCTCACATTAGGGCCAACTTCTGTCCTTCACTGAGCTTTTTTGCAGTGAGGATATTATCAGAATTATAGGATTTGCTGATCAGATTTGATGTGTTGTTATTCTTAGAATCAAACAGCAAGATAAGGACTGTGACTCAAACAGGTGAGTCTCTGTTCTTTAGGAACATGACTGAAGAAAACAGGGAGGCTCCAATATTGTTACAGATGTCTAAACAGTGATTCTTTGGGGGGCGCCTGAGTGGCTCAGTCGGTTAAGCGTCTGCCTTCAACTCAGGTCATGATCTCAGTCCTGGGATCCAGCGCCGCATCACCTCGGGCTCCCTGCTCAGTGGGAAGCCTGCTTCTCCTCCCTCTGTGGCTCCCCCCTGCTCATGCTCTCTCAATCACTCTCGCTCTCTCTCTCAAATAAATAAATAAAATCTTTAAAAAATCCAAAAAACAAAACTGATTTTTTGGCTGACTTCCTTCTTGAAGTAGAAATACACCTAAACCCTAGAGCAAGCAATTCTTCCACATATACCCCGTTTCATATGTTTGTAACAGTAGTTTTAAAAACTGCCTCTGCCAAAGAGAATGCATCAGTCTATAAATGGAATTTGCTATATACGTTTTACTTTCAGTGTATTTCTTTTCAGAGGAGGTATTTTCAGTTTCTGCTACACTGGTGATTTTATTCTGTATCCAGCTTTTCCAGGAGCCCTGGTTTATAACCTTCACATGTATGATCTATAATCCTTCAAAACTAGTCCTAAGGTACCCGAAATCTCATAAAGTTTGTCTTCTTGTTTTTTTCTCTATATACAAGCAACACTTGAACAGACTTTCTATTTCTGTGATGTACTATGGTTTCAAGAGGTATACTTTTGCTACTAATACTATTAGTAATAAAACCGCAGTTTTTAACCTTCCACAATCTTTTATGATAAACATTTTAGAAACCAAGCACAACAATTAGCCAAGAGGTATACTTTTGCTACTAATACTATTAGTAATAAAACTGCAGTTTTTAACCTTCCACAATCTTTTATGATAAACATTTTAGAAACCAAGCACAACAATCAGCCAGAAAGGTGAAATATTTTAGGATGGTTTCAGCAGTTTTAACGGAATGAGAAAAAGAAAACAAAACATAGAATATAGAAACTGGATATTCTACATGTTTTCTTTTTTCCTTACTCTTGATGACTAAATAGTTTAATGTACTCTTTTTTATAGAATTTTTCTTAGGTCAATCATAGTATCCTCAGCATGTTTAAAACATCATTTGTATTTCCTATGTGGTGGCAATGTAGATTTAAAATATAACATGTCAAGGGGAGAAAAATATGAGAGAAAAGTGCTTCCTGGAACAGTACCCATGCTTAGGAATTACATTTCAAATTCAAGTCTAATGCAATGTGCTGCACTTAATATTTGATGAGAAAATGAATCTCATTCTTTTTATGGGTAGTGAAGTAATAGCTTATTACTTAGGCAACTGAATGTGGTTCTCACACAAAAACTGTGGTATATGAAATTTCTTCTCTAGGAAATAGTCATATGTTAAAATAGCAGTTGAGTGATCACAGAAAGCCCTGTTACCTCAGGATAAATATGCATGTATGAGGAGCTGTCCTATCTCGCCGTGCAAGCTCTCACATCCTCCTGGCCTCTATTCTCCCCCAGATTCCTCCATGTTCATGTCACCATGGTTTCTTGTGCTGCAAGCCACTGTGCTTAGCTCAAAGCTCCTCCAGTGGGGAGCAGACCTCCCAGCCACATTCTGATCTTTCCCCCTTAGATCGACTTTTTTTTATTTCTGTCTTTACAACTAGCTTCATAATTATCTTTGTTGGAGGGCATTTCTCAGTGAAGAATCTATTATACTTTTAGAGACCAATTTTGTCAAAGGTTTTCACTTAACCAGTTGTTATATTTTGCTAATCTCATGATTTTTCTGAACCTTAAACATTATAGTCTAACTGGAATATGGGGAAAATAAGTATGTATATATAATTGGATAATAAATACTTATATTGCTTAGATTGTTCAGATTTTTAAAAATATTCCTTCAGTTGCTTTACCAAATCAGCAAACACACAAAACAACTAATCACATCTAACCACTCGTTTGCATAAAGAAAATTTTCCAGAGATTTTTACCTTGTCAAGAACAATGTGACAGGACTTGACTGTGAATGTTAACTATTAAAGAAGAATCTGTTGAAACACTTATGTTTCATATATGTGTGTGTTTATAACTGTATGTGTGCACATGTATCTTTGAGATAAAATTGATATAAGCTACAAGTATTTAAAACATGTAGTTTGTGATGTTTTGACATGAGTTCACCTGTAACACATTTGTAATTTGCCACATTTGTAATCCCTCCATTTTGGCCCTTGCTCCCCTAGCTTGACCCCTAGCACTCCCCAGGCAAACACTGATCTTTCTGTCACCATAGATCAGTTTTTAGTGTAAAATTTTATAGAGATGGGATCATATTATACGTGCACTTTTTGCCTGATGTACATTAAGCATAATTGTTCCAAGACTTATCCATGTTGTGATGTGTATAAATAATTCGTTCCTTTTATTGCTGAATAGTGTTCCATGGCATGGATACATCAGTTCATCCATGCATCTATCTTTTCAACAAATGGTGCTAGAAAAAGGTGAGTATCCGTATTTAAAAACAACAAAACAGGGGCACCAGGGTGGCTCAGTTGATTAAGCATCCAACTCTATGTTTCTGCTCAGGTTGTGATCTCAAGGTTGTGGGATTGAGCCTTGCATCTGGCTCCAAAGTCAGCATAGATTCTCTCTTCCTCTCCCTCTCCCTCTGCTCCTCCCTGCTGCACACTTGTTCTCTTTCTCTCTCTAAAATAAATAAATCTTAAAAAACAAATCAACAAAAACATGAACTTTGACTCATACCTTACATCAGACAGAAAAATTAACTTATAGCCCCAAATGTTAAAAAGCATAAAACAATACAACTTCAGAAGGAAAGCATAGGAAGAAAGGATCTGATTTGAGTTAGGAAATACTGCTTAAATACAACCACAAAACCACAATTTGTCAAAGAAAACATTGGTAACTTGAATATCATCAAAATTAAAAACTTCAAAAGACATTATTAACAGAATGAAAAAAGAAAAATCAAGACACAGCCTTGGGATAAGGTTTCAAAGAATATTTAAAATGTAAAACTTACAGAAAAAAAGTACAAGGAATAATATAGGTAATACCATTATGTAAAACCTTTAGAGTACAGATTTAGCTTGAAGTTTGGATAGACCAAATAAATTGAGGAATGAGAATTGATAGCCCAGATAATGAGCCCTCAGTGCTCTTCTTTTCTTTTCTTTTCTTTTCCTCTTTTATTTTATCAACCTGTCGTTTCACCCAGTTTTAACAACCTGTAATTGATTGATGCCTATAGGAAATTCTATTACTACTTAACTAAAATGGGCAAATCCAGAGCTCTCTGCCACGGTCACCAGCGCAGGTATCTAACTCCATCTTGAATATCCTCTTGCTTCAAATGTGTAAATTAACTTTCTTTCCATCTCACAGCAGTTTTCTTTAGTGTAGGTTATTCATGATTTTATAGTTCAATGGTAGGTCCTTCAGGAAAATATGCTAACTTCAAACTCGACTGGGTGTATCAGCATTTTAGTGCCCTGACATGTGCAGTTTTTCAGAATGCACAGCTTTTAAAGCAGTTGTATTTTGGCCAAGCATCCAGGTTGGGCATTGGAAGCATTTGATTATTAAAATATATATACTTAGACATTTCAACTATCACCCTTCCCTTTTACAGCACTGCCAACCCTGCTTTCTAATCCTGGGCTGAAAAAGACTAAGGATTCCTTCCTAAAGACTTCATGAAAGGAATGATCTCTTAAAATTTGAATCCATGTATCACCCTGACTATAGAGTATAAGAACTTTTGCATCTTTATTTGCACTTCAGCCAAAGGGTCTTGAAAAATTTATCTTCTGAATCCAGCCTATCAATGGTAAACAGAAAATACAGATCCATTTACCAGTAGAGATCTCCTTCTTAAGCATTGGATAACCCTGTTTTAAACAATATTTTATGCTCTTTTTTACAGACATAGCATAAAAAGTGCATCACTTTGAGAAACCATTGCTTAAAGTCTTTGAAGGGTATTGCTCCTTTGATGGTTTGAGGGGAGGAGTAACTCAAAAGTTTATTCATGCTTAGCATTGCCTCATCATCTGACAACAATTGATTGAATAACTTTATTTAGCCCTTTTCCAGTCTTAGATACTTGTCAATACATATGTATATTTTGTTCAATTTAATTATTATATGTTGATTACTCTCAGTATGAAAGCGCCTCTGTAGCACTGAGTGTGTGTTTGCGTATATATTTATATGTGTGTGTATATATTTAAGTTGACCACTATCCACCTAAATTGCTCCTACCCCATTTTGCATTTGGTTTTACAACAAAGTTTTTAAACACTGTTACATAAAAATACATGATTTATTTGGAGTTTAAAAATCCATCTCATCTTTTAAACTTGGTTTATCTACATGTACAGATGATAACTTGTTAAATTGAGAGATTATAAAATCAGCACAACCTATATTAAATCCTCAGAAAGCAGAAGGATAACTCTTTTTAAGGTTATGCAAATTGACGCATGCTTAAAACCTAATCCTTCCACCACTGAAGAGAGAAGCAGCATCAGGTTTGAGTTTACTCCCTTGACATTCAGCTCTGTTGCTTGCTTATTGCACGTAGACTTTCCCTAAGAATTTCTTGTTAATGATATTAAAGAGATGCAATCAACGCACTATTACTTTGTTGGAGATAAAGAAAGGTTGTCAATAAATACTATTCTACAAATTCATGTTAATTGCTCTGGGTAAATAAACACCTTATGAAGCTTTCCATTTACATTGGAAATGTACTTTGAAAGTCAAAATGGTATTTTTTTTTTTAAAGATTTTATTTCTTTTTTTTTTTGCCCATTTTTTTTATTCTTATGTTAATCCCCATACATTACATCATTAGTTTTAGATGTAGTGTTCCATGATTCATTGTTTGTGCATAACACCCTGTGCTCCAT
>NW_028025511.1:0-626 GCF_054177405.1 Leptonychotes weddellii
TGTTAATCCCCATACATTACATCATTAGTTTTAGATGAAGTGTTCCATGATTCATTGTTTGTGCATAACACCCAGTGCTCCATGCAGAATGTGCCCTCCTCAATACCCATTACCAGGCTAACCCATCCTCCCACCCCCCTCCCCTCTAGAACCCTCAGTTTGTTTTTCAGAGTCCATCGTCTCTCATGGTTCGTCTACCCCTCCGATTTCTCCCCGGGGAAGCACCATTCTTAATCTGATTTTTGCCACTAGATTATCTCTCATTCTCGAGTTGATGAGAACAGTTAATGGAAGGTTCTTGAGAAAGTCTCTGAGTATCAATCTCCTGCCTGCTGTTTGGGGATACAGAATCAGTTGACTTTTCTAAAATAGCCAAACCCTAAATTCGTCTTAGTCAATACTCAGTCCTTATGGTTATGATGTGGAAGTTTCACATATCATTTCTGCTCACAACTCACTGCCCTGAACTTGGTCTTTTGCTCATACCTAGCTACAAGGCAGCAATTATCCCAGCTGAAATTCACAGTGTTCTATTACTAAAAAGAAGAGAAGATATATACATAGTACAGTTAGCAGTCCTTGCCACATATGCAGATTAGAAAAAGAAATAAAACTGTTATTGTTTT
>NW_028025512.1:0-626 GCF_054177405.1 Leptonychotes weddellii
CTGCTGCTGTGTGCCCCAACAGGCTGCTCTGAGCCTCCGAGCCCCAGCGTGCGCCTCTCGTCACCCCCGCCGCCTGCACTGGGCTTTGTTCCCACCTGCCTGCGAGCCCACCTCATGGTGAGGCGCCTCCAGCACCTTGCCGTCGTGGAAGTCCCGGCGTTCTCCCATCCCAGCTTGGGACTCCCCAGCACGGCCTCCCCACCGCCGCCGCCGCCACCGCCGCCACCGTGGTTTCACACCCAAGGTGCCTTTGTGGGGTGTTGGGTCGTGGAGCCAGGCATGCGGGGTGTACTCAGCGCCCCCCACGCCCCGCCCGCTGCCCTGGGGCTAGCGCAGCCCGCCAGCCCGCCTTGTTCAAAGGCAACATGGAGGGGCGGGCGCCACCAGAGACATTCCTCAGCAGCCTTCCCCTACCCACCCCCCGACACCAGGACCTGACTGAGAGACACGGGAGGCCGGCTGACATAGAGAGACACACAGACACACAGGGAAAGACAGAGAGACACATGGAGGGGCAGACGTAGACAGGAAGAGAGAGACTCGGGGACACCGAGTATCCAACACACAGACATGCTCTGACCCTCTGAACAGACACAGAGACCCTGACCTGGATGCAGACAGAGACA
>NW_028025513.1:0-626 GCF_054177405.1 Leptonychotes weddellii
AAATAAATAAAATCTTAAAAAAAAGAAAGAAAGACATGCTTCTGGAAGAATTGATATCTGGGCTGAGAACTAAAAGATGAATAAAACGGGTTGGGTAAGGAAGGCCGTGGGGAGTGATGAAATCCAAGGCTTCCAGAAGGTCCTAGGAGCCTGGCTGGCCATCACCTGCTGAGAAGACAGGCCACCTACACTGTTGGCACCTTATTAGCGTTTCACCATTGCCCCTCCTTTCACCTGCTCTACTTCCTGAGACCCAGTTCAGATAACACCTCCCCCAAGAAGACTCTGATTCCTGTCCTCACACCAGAGTGCCCGTGGTGGTCCCCCCGCCGCCCCGCCCCCCCGCGCTGGTCTGACCTTGGCACTCTCCCACTTCCCCAGAATGACACGTTCACTCATCTGTCTCCGTCACAAAAGGGGACTCTAGAAAGGGCAGGGCACCCTCTCATTCATCCTGGTGTCCCCAGCACCCTGTTGGGCCAGGCATATTGTAGGCATTTAATAAATACCCCGAATTAAAGGAATCCGTCCCTTTCTCTAGAACCAGCTCAGGAAAACACCAAACACCAGACACTCGAGAGAGTGCCAAATGCCAGGCTTGGAGAGAGTGGTCTGAGGCATTGGGA
>NW_028025514.1:0-626 GCF_054177405.1 Leptonychotes weddellii
CCTCGACCTTTAATCTGATGACTTTCTGATCCCATCTTTGCCATAATGTCTTTTCGTCTTTTGGTATTCCAACTAGGACAGAGGTTACTGCTTGGTCCTCTAAAACAAGCCTCAAAGAATCCACATGCATATCCCAGAAAGGGGAAAACCTACCTCCTCTCTTGTCCCACACCTGGGTCCATCTGTAGGGTACTACAGCTCAGTTGTTCTTAGCCTTGGCTTCACATTGAGCTTTCCTAGGGGGCGGGGGCAGTTAAAGATCCTAGGGCACAGACCAAACCGCAAAACCCTTGAATCACAATCACTTGGGATAGGGCTCAGGCACCAAACTTTTGAAATCTCCCGGGTGATACAAGTATTCAGCTGAGTAACCAAACCTAGAAAAACATTTCTCAAGACCGCAGCATAGATATTCGAAATCTGGTGGCGTGGAAAGAAACTTGCAAGTGATGATAGTGGTAATGTGAGTCTCTGACCAACACAGACATCCTGCCATTATTACCCAAATGTGGTGGTTACAGCTTGCCTGAGTTCTAAGATCTCTTTAAAAATAACATCAAGCCTGTTTACAGAATTTATTGGGAGAGAGAGATTGCTCTAATTCCACAGATACTGGTTGGATCTGT
>NW_028025515.1:0-626 GCF_054177405.1 Leptonychotes weddellii
AGCCCTACAAGTTGCTGGAGACTGTATGGATGCCCTCCACTCTGCTTTTAAAGATGGGTGCTGGAGCCAGGATTTGACCCCAGATCTTTGAGGAAAACAAACCCCTGGATGAGAGAAAAGCATGGACACAGTTGCACCCCTACTCTGGGCCTCTGGTTCTGCAGGGTCCCTGCCCTTTATGCTCCTAGAGGAGCCCCGCTCCTGGTTTCCTGCACAGCAAGTGTGGGAACTATTCTCAGGGCTTGTCCCTTGTCTCTCTGGACCCAGGGACAGAATCAAGACAACGTGGCTGGTGGCAGAGGCAGGGTTGACTACGGTTGAATGACCCCGGGGCTTCCCTGCGCCTGCAGTTCTTTCTACCCGGAAGGGCTTCTCCTGGCTCATCCTGAGGGAGAGGTCTCCCCTTCTGAGAAGCATTCCTGCCCCGTGAATGTGCTTGTCGCCTCCTCCTAGCAGTTCAGCCCTTTGTCCATTACTTTGTCCCTGCACTGGTCACTCCCAAGGACAATGGTTTGTTTAGGGTCTGTATTCCTTTCCGTGCCCAGGGGCCCCTTGGGGCAGGAACGGGTCCCACTCAGCTCCATGTGTCCAGGTGTGCAGGTCCTGGTACAGAGGAGGAACCTGTC
>NW_028025516.1:0-626 GCF_054177405.1 Leptonychotes weddellii
GAGTGCGGGTTGCGCCCGGTGCTCTGCTCCTCTGAACAGAGTATGGCGAGGGGGTGATTGCCACTTCCAGGATGAGCTCACAAGACGGCCGCCTTGCTTGCTACAGCTCGTCTCCTCGCCCACTCTGGTAGAAACAGATGCCTTTGTGGGACTGTCCTGTGCAGTGGACGTAGGCGGAGAATCGATGGCAGGTTCTGGCCAGTTGTCCTGGAAGAGCTGCATCCTGCCAGCCATCACACGAGTGAGCTTGGAATCAGACCTTCCCCATCACGCCTTCCAAAGTGACCACATCCCCAGCCAGCGTTTGGGGTAAAGCCTCTGAGAAACCCCAAACCAGACGGCTGGACGCAGTCACGCCCAGGCTCCTGACCCACAGGAGGGGTCAGATCCTAAAAGCCTCTATGTTTCGGGTTATTTTTTAATGCAGCAATTTATATGCCATCTTGATGTCTCCACCTCAGCTTCACAGGAACCCTCCTTCCTTCTCCATGAGGACTGACTTCACCGACTTCCCAGCTCCTGGCAGATTCTCCCGTATGTCCTTTCTCTGCGGGTCACATTTGCTGTTTTAATTCCATGTTTATCAGGATTCTATCATTTTATCCGTGTGCGTGTTCACTTACTCA
>NW_028025517.1:0-626 GCF_054177405.1 Leptonychotes weddellii
GAGTGAGAGGGAGATCAAATGAGATGAAGCTGGAGGGGGAGGTGGACAGAGGTCCATGAGGGCCTGGGAGGCCACCACAGGGAACTGGGGTTTATCCTACGAGCAGTAGACTGCCTTAAAGGTTTAAGCAGGGGGATAATACAATATAATAATGAGCTGATGTTTTATAATCTCCTGGGTACTTCACGAGGAGCCCAGACTCAACCAGGTTCAACACTGAAGTCATCATCTCACATATATCCCTGAGTTAGTGTACTGAGATTCACCAAGTCACCCACCCAGAAACCTGAGAGTTATCCGAGACCTCCTTCTCAACCAAGTTCATCAATTTCCCCTCCTAACCAGTTATCCAGACACATTCTCTGTGCCATGTCCATGCATTAGGAAGGAAGATCTTACAACTGTCCCCCAGCTGGAAGACCTGCCTCTGCCGTCGTCCACTTCTAGCTGTCCTCCACCCTGCAGCAAAGCCAAATGCCCAAAGGCAAACCTGGCCATCCTCTGCTTTAAACCCTCCAAAGGTTTCCTACAGTCCACAGAATGAAGTCTAACTCCTGGGGTCTGCACAAGGGTGAGGCAAGTGAGACACTTTCCCCAGGAACAAAACTTAAGGGGGTGCCGGGGGG
>NW_028025518.1:0-626 GCF_054177405.1 Leptonychotes weddellii
ACTCTTCAGATTAAATCATGTCCATGGGATACTTAAATTTAGGACTTTGGGATAATAATTGTTTATTCCAAACTATAGTTGCTTTATGACTGGGTGGGTGGATTTTATTCAAGCAACCTATAGAACAAATTCATTCATCTTAGGATTGAAGCCAAATGTATTTGTAAAATCAAGAGTATTAAAATTAGACACATTTGTAAAGTTAGAGAATCATCTACAGGAAAAGAATATGCTTTTTCTGTCAATCACTTTGCTATCATGGAGTTGAACCTAATCTTTGTCACATAGGTAAGACCCTAATTTTTATATCCAGGCTATTATTGATGGGAGGAAAGAGAGAGAGAGGGTGAATCATTAGTATCATTTGTTAAATTTGAAGCAAACTAATGCTGTTATCTTGGACCAAAATATGAACAACATTTTGTGGTTTTTTTTAAAGATTTTACTTTTATTTATTTGAGAGAGAGAGAATGAGAGACAGAGAGCATGAGAGGGAGGAGGGTCAGAGGGAGAAGCAGACCCCCTGCTGAGCAGGGACCCCCCCCCCCCATGCGGGACTCGATCCCGGGACTCCAGGATCATGACCTGAGCCGAAGGCAGTCGCTTAACCAACTGAGCCACCCAGG
>NW_028025519.1:0-626 GCF_054177405.1 Leptonychotes weddellii
GTCACAGGGGCTGGGCTACCAGGGGCAGAGGAGCCAGGCCTGGTACTTGGCCCGTTCCTACAGATGCCACTGTCCCAGCACCGACAGGAAGGAGCCGCAGGACAGTTCCCACCCCGTCACTGGGATGGACCACAGTTCAATCCCAGGCTGTGGAAACCTCTTGTCGGCCGTCCCAGCACCTGGGCTTTGCCCAGAACACCCCGTGGCTCCAGTCTCTGGAAGGCCTTGGGCTGGATGGACAACAGGAGACAGGAGTGGGGGCCTTGGCAGGCAGGAGACAGACCCTACAACATCTCTGGGGCTGGCCAAGCCGGAGCTCCCAGGGCCCAGAGGCGGACGGCCCAGCACCCCCTCCCCACTGAGTCAACGTTGGGTCACTGCACCGTGCACCCCCCCTCTGAGGGGGTCCCCACACTGAGAGGCTCCAGCCCTCGACTTGGTCCACTGTTAGCTCCACTAACAGCAGCTGGATTTGAGTGGGGCCCAGAGCAACTTCGGGGTGAGCTGGTCAGCCCAGCATCCCCCATGGTGGACAGTTTGGTCCTGGGAAAAGCGAACAATGGGGTTTATGGAGAGCCGCAGATAAGAGGTCCAAAATGTGCACCCTAGGGGTCTGGCCTGCTCTG
>NW_028025520.1:0-626 GCF_054177405.1 Leptonychotes weddellii
GTTTTCCATTGTTTCTTTTGAAACATCAGCTGTCAGTCTGCTACTCCTTTCAAGATAACTTTTTTATTCTACTTCAAGATATTTTCTCTGTCTTATATTCTGCACTTTCACTAGGATATGTCAATGAATGAACTAATTTCATTTTTCTTGTTTGGGATGTCTTTGACTTATTAAATTTGTGAATTTTATCTCTGTAGATCTTCCGAAAAATTCCTCAGTCAGGATCTCTTCAGTATTGCCTCTGCATTTCATTTAGACAGTGTTAGAGCTTTTCAGTATATTCTTCATGTCTCCTGGCCTGTTGTTCATATTCTCTCTTTTTTTCCCCCCCTCTTAGTTGCATTCTGGATAATTTATTCTGATTTATCTTCATATATATATTTTTTCTTCAACATTGTCTAATTCAATAAAAATTGATTGTGTTTTTTTATTTCTATTATCCCCTTTCATTTTTTTTTTGTTTTTTTAAATTTTATTTTATTATGTTATGTTAATCACCATACATTACATCATTAGTTTTTGAGGTAGTGTTCCATGATTCATTGTTTGCATATAACACCCAGTGCTCCATGCAGAACGTGTCCTCTTTAATACCCATCACCAGGCTAACCCATCTCCCCACCCCC
>NW_028025521.1:0-10726 GCF_054177405.1 Leptonychotes weddellii
TTTGGATACTAGCCCTTTATCTGATATGTCATTTGCAAATATCTTCTCCCATTCTGTCGGTTGTCTTTTGGTTTCGTTGACTGTTTCCTTTGCTTTGCAAAAGCTTTTTATCTTGATGAAGTCCCAATAGTTCACTTTTGCCTTGTCAAATGCTTTTTATGCATCAATTGAGAGGACCATATAGCTTTTCCTTTCTTTTATTAATGATTAATGTGGTGTATCACATTGATTGATTTGTGGATGTTGAACCACCTTTGTAGCCCAGGAATAAATCTCACTTGGTCATGGTGAATAATCCTTTTAATGTACTATTGCATCCTATTAACTAGTATCTTAGTGAGAATTTTGGCATCCACGTTCATCAGGAATATTGGTCTGTCATTCTCCTTTTTGGTGGGGTCTTTGTTTGGTGTGAGGATCAAGGTAATGATGGCCTCATAAAAAGTTCGGAAGTTTTCCTTCCATTCCTATTTTTTCAAACAGCTTAAGATTAGGTATTAATTCTTCTTTAAGTGTTTGGTAGAATTCCCCTGAGAAACCATCTAGCCCTGGGCTCTTGTTTGTTGGGAGATGTTTGATTACTACTTCAATTTCCTTGCTGGTTATGGGTCTGTTTAGATTTTCCAGTTAGTCCTGTTTCAGTTTTGGTAGTTTATACATCTCTAGGAATGCATCCATTTCTTCCAGATTGCCCAATTTGTTGGCATATAGTTGCTCATAATATGTTCTTATAATTGTATTTCCTTAGTGTTGGTCATGATCTCTCCTTTCCATTCATTATTTTATTTGGGTTCTTTCTCTTTTCTTTTTGATAAGTCTGGCCAGAAGTTTGTCAATCCTATTAATTCTTTCAAAGAACCATCTCCTAGTTTCGCTGTTCTGTTCTACTTTTCATTTGGTTTCTATTTCGTTGATTTCTGCTCTACTGTTTTTTAATTCTCATCTCCTGCTGGGTTTACGCTTTATTTGCTGTTCCTCCTCCAGCACCTTTAGGTGTAGAGTTAGGTTGTCTAATTGAGGCTTTTCCTCTTTCTTGAGAAAGGCTTGTATTGCTATGTACTTCCCTCTTAGGATGGTCTTTTCTGCATCCCAAATGTTTTGAACAGTTGTCTTTTCATTTTCATTTATTTCCATGATTTTTAATTTCTTTTAATTTTAATTTTTTAATCTTTCTTCTTTAATTTCCTGGTTGATCTATTCATTCTTTAGTAGGATGTTCTTTAACATCCAAGTATTTGAGTTCCTTCCAAATCTCTTGTGATTGAATTCCAATTTCAAAGCATTGTGGTCTGAAAATATGCACGGAATAATCCCAATCTATTGGTATACATTGAGACCTGACTTGTGACCCAGTATGTGATCTATTCTGGTGAATATTCCATGTGCACTTGAGAAGATGGTATATTCTATTGCTTCGGGAAGGAATGCTCTGAATATCCTGTCAAGTCCATCTGGTCCAGTGTGTCATTCAAAGCCCTTGTTTCCCTGTTGATCTTCTGCTTAGATGATCTGTCCATTGCTGTGAATGGGGTGTTAAAGTCCCTTATTATTATGGTATTATCTATGTTTCTTTAATTTTGGTATTAATTGGTTTATATAATTGGCTGCTACCAAGTTAGAATATTTACAGTTGTTGATGTTCTTGTTGGATAGACCCTTTAAGTATGATATAGTGTCCCTCTTCATCTCTTATTACAGTCTTTGGTTTAAAATTTGTCTGACACAAGGATTGCTACCCTGGCTTTCTTTTGATATCCGTTAGCATGATAAATTGCTCTCCACCCCCTCACTTTCAGTCTGCAGGTGTTTTTGGGTCTAAAATGAGTCTATTGTAGACAGCATATGGATGGGTCTTGCTTTTTTATTCAATCTGATACCCTGTGTCTTTTGCTTGGAGCATTTAGCCCATTTACATTCAGAGTAACTATTGAAAGATATGAATTTAGTGCCACTGTATTACCTGTAAAGTCACTGTTTCTGTATATTGTCTTTGTTCCTTTCAGGTCTATGTTACTTTTGGGCTCTCTCTTTGCTTAAAGGATCCCCTTTAACATTTCTTGCAGGGCTGGTTTAGTATCACAAATTCTATTAGCTTCTGTTTGTCCTGAAAGCTCTTTATAGCTCTCCTTCTATTCTGAAGGACAGCCTTGCTGGGTAAAGTATTCTTGGCCACATATTTTTCTCATTTAGCATAAGAGTTTTAGACTCTTGATTTTGGCTGAGGTCATGAATGCAGGGTTGGGGGGACAGAGCTCCGTGTTGGGCTCTGCACTCAGTGGGGAGTCTGTTGGAGATTCTCTCTCTCCCTCTCCCTCTGCCCCTCCCCGCTGGCGCACACACGAGCACTCACTCGCTCTCACTCTCTCTCTCTCATGCACGCATGCTTGCTCACACTCTAAATCTTGTAAAGAATTAAGTTGAATTCTTAATTCTAAAGCTCCTCAAAAAGAAATCTCTAGCCCCAATTGGTTTCATTATGGAACTCTACCAAACACTTCAAGAATTATTATATAATCTCTTTCAGACAAAATAGGGAGAAAACACATCCCAATGTGTTTTATGCAACTATTACCCTGATACCAAAACAAAAACAGAAAAAAATGAGAACTACAGACCAATATCCCTCATTTATTGAAAAATTCTTAACCAAACAATAAAATATATTTCAGCAGTAAAATAAGAAGCTTACACCATGACCAAGTAGGGTTTATTCCAGGAATGCAAAGCTGGTTTAAAATCTGAAGGAAAAAATCCACTTAGTCCACCTTATTATCAGGCTAGAGAAAGAAAATGAGATGTCAATTGACACAAAGCCATTTAACAAAACTCAAAAAAAAAAAAAAAGGAATTGTGTGTGGGTGTGTGTTGGGGGGTGGGACTTCAACTTGATAAAGACCATTTATAAAATACCTACTGCTAACATACTCCATGGTAAGAGACAGGAATAAAGCAAAGATGTCAACTTCCATCATACTAAATCAGTGTAGTGCTAGAAGTTCTACCTTGTGCAAAAAATGAAAATAAAAGACCTACAGATTGGGAAGGAAAAACGTTCACCATTTGCAAAACATGATATCTATGCATGAACTCCTAGTATGTCTACAAGAAACATTCCTAGATGTAAGAATCAACTCTAGCAAGGTCAGAAGACAAAGATGTAAAAATGGTTTCTCTATAAACTAGCAATAAAACACCAAAATTTAAAATGTAATGTTTTACAATAACTTTTAAAAACCCAAAATATTTAGTTATGAAAACAAGCACAGGACTTGTATGCTGAAAACTACAAAAATGAAAGATCTAAACTGGAGAGACATACTATGTTCATGGATTGGAAAATTCAACATATTAAAGATGTCAATTCTCTCTGAATTTACAAATTCAATTGTTTAACACAATTCCCATCAATTTCAGTAAGAATTTTAAAAATAAGTTGTTAGAACATTTAAATGGAAAGGCGAAAAATCTAGAAGACCTATAAATTTTTTGAGGAAGAAGGAAGTGGGGAAAAAAATCAGTTTACTCAATTTCAAGAATTATCTATCCACAGTAATTATAACTGTGTGGTATTGGTAGAGAAAGAGGCACATTAATAATAAAGACCTCAGAAGTACTCCCACACAATCAAGCCAAATTATTTTCAACAAATATACAAATACAATGCAATGGAGAAAAGGCACCCTTTTCAGTAGTACTAGAGCAACTGGTCATCTATAGACAGAAAAATGAATCTCCACTGAAAATCCCATGCCTTATACAAAAATTAAAGGAGTCACAAATATGAAACTATAAAACTTTTAGGAAAAAAAACCCTAGCATCCTCTTTGGGGTCTAAGGCTAGGTAAAGAGTCTTTTAGCTTGACACCAAAATAGCACCCCATGGAAGGAAAACTATATAAAATGGATTTCATCAAAATTAAAAATTTTTTGTTTGTCAAAGATTTAAGAGGATGAAGTAACAGTATAGATTTGGAGAAAATGTTTGCAAGCCATGTATGTGACAAAGGACCAGTTTGTAGAATACATAAAGAATCCTCAGAACTCAACAGTAAAATTAAAAAATTACAATTAAAATTTAAAAGCCCCACACCATTCAACTTGAAATGGGCAAAAGGTATCTGCAGTCATTTCACTGAAAAGGATATACAGATGGCAAATAATCACTGGAAAAGATCCATTATCATGAAAAATTAGGAAGCTAAAAATTAAAACAGTGAGATCACTACACACTTGTCAGAACTAAAAGAGTAGTGATAGCACCAAATGATGTCAAGGATACTCAGAAACCCAACTACTCACACCTTTCTAGTGTCAATGTGAAATTTTATAGCTACTGTAAACATTAGTTTGGCACTTTAAGAATCTAAACATGCAACCACCTCACAACCCAACAGTAGTGTTACCAGACATTTATCCCTTGGAAAATTATGCTTACCCTAATACTTGTATATCAATGTTTATAACTGATTTAAAATAGAAAAAAGGTGGAAACCAGATGTTCTTAAATAGGTAAATGAATCAACTGTGGTATATCTATACCACAGAACACTATTCCACAATAAAATGGAACTACCGATATACATAAAATCCTGATATCTACAGAGAATTACCTGAGTTAGAAAAGCCCTTTTCAGTACATTACATTCTGCACGATTTCATTCATACACCATTTTTGAAATAACTAAATTATAATGAGGAACAGATTAGTGGTTGTCAGGGGATAAGAAGAGAGTGGAGACAGGAGAAATTGGGTGTAGCTCTAAAAGGGTAACACAAGGGATCCTTATGGTGATGGTAGTGTTCTGTATCTTGACTGTGTCAATGTCAATATCCTGGTAATATTGTACTATTGTCTTGTAAAGCATTACCATTGGGGGAAAATGAGTAAGGTGTATATAGGATCTATTATAACAACCACATGTAAATCTACAATTTTCTCAAAATTGAGAATTAAAAAAAAAAAAGCATGTCTGTTGGGAGGTTGAGTTGAGAGAGGATTTAAATGGAGGCTGGGAGGCAATGTTGGACCAGGTAAAGTGGGAAAAGAAGTTTACAGTAAGTGATTGGAGAATAAAGCAAACATGGCAGGTAAGAATGAGCAACTAGGAGAAAGGAGCCATCTAAATAGACAGCTGCCTTGATTCCTCCTGACAGTTGAGTTCTTGGCTCCACATTACTGGAAGGCATAGCAACACTTCCCACCTTTGAGATGTGTAAGACAGGTGTCCTTCTGTCTTTCCAGTTAAAGTTCCTTTGGGCTTAAGCTAGTGTGGATGGGTTCTATTACTTGCTGCCAAACAATTCCTAACAAGCCCTGTTCAAATTACCTCAACTCTCAAAACAGAAATGTAAAAAATAAATAAATAAAAATAAGGCTACATGACAGATTTCCTTTTTGTTTTGGTTATACCAGGGCACTAAATTTTTAAGGCTAATATAGTGTGAAGTAGTAAGTGCATGGAAATACTGATGTTACAAATACTGATTATAATTGTAAACATGCACCTGCAAAGATTAACTTATACTTAACTATACAATGTCCTCTATGTCCCATTTCAGTGAGAAAGTTTCAAACTGTTTTTCCAGTAGTAAAACCAAGCTGTTCTGATCCTACCTCTTTCTCCTTAAATTAGCTCATGTTCAGTAGTTTTTAAAACAAAGGAATGTTTAAGAGAAACAACCGTAGGACATTTTCCAAGCTGGATAGCTTAAATGGTAATCAATTTATACTAGTGGGTTGTATGCACCATTAGGGAAACATAATTATGCTCAGGTTCATTTTTATGCCTTTAATGCCCCCCCCCACACACACACAATTAAGTACAACAGGTGATTCAGATCCCTTCTTAGAAAGCAGAAGAATGGTTCAATTAAGTAATCCTCTGAGAAGCATTTGTCTCAGATTTCTTTAAAATAGCAATTACCCTTTCATCTCCTAAAATTCAGAATTAGGACAGTTAGCTGTAACTGTTTCAGAACACATTTATTATAATGAGGATCACTCACCCAGCCGTTTATCTATTTGACACAATTATGGTTCTCAGTATTACACAATGAGCTAGATCTACAGAATGAGAAGAGTTCCAAAGACCCTCACAGATCATGGGGAGACGTGTAGTAAATCTGAATGGCAGGATATGTCACCATTTTAAGTAACCATATCCTGGTATGTGCAAAAAAAAAAAAACACAACAGTAATTAGGCCATCCAAAGTAAAACTAGGGAGTTTGTACTTTTGATTTTGTGTTTAAATCTCACCACATTATGAAATTGAACATAGAGCCTCAGAGGACCTAGCCCGTACATTGTTGAGTGGCAACTAAAGGTAAGGGGGAGCCTTTACAAAGTTATCAGAAACTTGTTTCTAAAAAGAATGAAAACCCCAAACGAAAAATCAACATTGTATTTTAGAAATTAGGTACTTTTGACCCTAAAAAACACTTCTGATAGGGGCATACGAAGTAAAATGTGTTATGCCCACACAAGCTATGAATGTAAGGATGAAACTTCATTTTATCTCTGAGAGTAAAAGAGGTCTTAGACTCCAGAAAATATACCTTCAGGCAGCTTGGCATATTTTTGACTCAGTAAATTACAAAAACATTATCCTTGTCATTTTCTGTGAATGAGACAAGCTTTTAGCTTGCTTTTTATGTGGAAATAGGATTAAAATAAGGTGAACCATGGTGCCTGATTGTAAAATCTGAAGCACTTTCCTTACTTTAATCCCCTTTCTGAGCAAAGCACTTATTAACAACTATCATAATTATAATCCTAATTATTTATTGAGTGTCTGTTACATGCCAGGTACCATACTTAGTATTCTCCAGATGTTGCATTTAATCCTCACAACAATCTAAGGCATAACCACCTCATTTTATAGTGGAAGAAATTGAGGCTCATAGTGTTTTGGCCAGCCGAAGGCTACAAACCAGACTACCAAATTGCCAACAAAATCCAACACACTTCACGTATGCTTAGAAAAATGAAGACGATGGTTGCTTCTGGGATGGTTGATTCTCTGAACCCAAGCACTGGTGGCTGAACAAGAATTTTTATTTTATGTATCTACTGTTTTTTAAAAAAAAAAAAAAGAATGGATTACTTTTATAATAAAAGCTATTGAATTCCTTGATCTGAAAACACCTGCTGTATGAAAACTTCAAATCCTTGGAGAGCTGAACACACAACAGGCACTGAGTAAACACTAGATAGAACTGATGTGGGTTAAATTGATTATTCTTTTAAAAATGAAAGATACACAGAAATTAAAGTATAAATGTATTTCTATCATTAACAAATTATCATTAGACTATATATGAATATACATAAACCCTTATTCTTTAGGTACCTTAACTATATTTTATACATTTAACATTGTTCTATTATAAATATGAATGATTCTCAACTGCTACTGCACAAATGTATTTCCATGGCATTTGTTTTAATGAAGAAAATTTGGCTCCACTCCAGAGGACCTGCATCTAAATCTAAGGTAGAATTCAGGCATATGCATTCTGAAAAATCTCTGGATATTTGTTGAGTGGACCTATGACTGTGACTCCCTACTAAAATTTTTTTTCAAAAACAGTAACTCAGCAGTTCCTCCTCCTATGCAGTGCCCAACTGAATACTGTCTACCAAAACACATGTAAGTAGATTAATAACAGCACAATTCATAACGGTCCCAAATTAGAAGCTAACCAAAAGCCTAGTGACAATAAAAAAGAGCTGTGGTCTATTCACACAATAGAATGCTATAAAGCAGTCAATAGCTACATGAAATAAGGATGAATGTCACAAAATGTTGATAATAGTCAAACACAAGAAACTACAGAATGTGTATTCCACTAATATAAAATGCAAAACCTGATGAAACTCATTTTTGAGAGCAGTTACTTTGCAGGGGGGCGGGAGGCAGGGGAGAGTGACTGAAAGGGAGAATAAGGAGGATTTCTTCTATGCTGCTACTGTTCTGTTTCTCCATCTGGTCATATGGGTACATTCCGTTTAGGAAAATTAATCATTTGGTACACTATATGTGCCCTTTGCTATATTATACAGCATTATAATAAATCAAAAATGTCCATAAAATAGCAATTATTTGGGAGTTTGAAATTTAAGAACCAAGATATAATTTAAAATATACAAAGAAAATGTGATGTCAGAGTAAATAATAGATAGGGGTTGAGCTCTCAAAACGAATGGACCTAGGAGATTTAAATTCAGTCTCATCCCTGAACTTCCCAAGACCATCTGTGTGGCATATTATTTCACCTCTTGGAAAGTTGTTACCAGGATTACATAACACTAAGTAAAACTTAATAGTTGGCACGGAGTTCACAGTAAGCATTCATTTCTCTCCCTTCCCTGGATTTTAGAACAAAATGTATGTTTCACAACAAAGCAGGGGCACCTGGGTGGCTCAGTCGGTTAAGCGTCTGCCTTAGGCCAGGTCATGATCCCAGAGTCCTGGGATCGAGCCCCACATCGGGCTCCCTACTTGGTGGGGAGTCTGCTTCTCCCTCTGCCTGCCACTCCCCCTGCTTGTGCTTGCTCTCTGTCAAACAAATAAATAAAATCTTTAAAAAAACAAACAACAAATATTATTCTTAAATGTAGTATCAATTCAGGAAAGACTACCAAGAAATGTTTAAACCTGTCCAGAAGTAGGTAATTCCAGAGGATTTTTAGATAATTCTAACTTTCCCTGATTGTCTGGGGTGGGAAAGCAAATGGTAGGTGACTAAGCTATCAGACAGACATCTCCAGCAACCATATCCATGCGGTGTGTAATGTGGTATCTGAAAAAACACTGGCTACGACAGTTTTCAACAACCAGGAGCTGTGATTCTAACTCAGTAGGATATCACTAAAATGTGTCACTGAAGGAAAAAATGATCAAATTCCAGCATCAAATTCAAACTCAGCAGAAAAAAAAAATTGTATCTGGGTATTGAAGGATTTCTAGCTGAATGGCAGTCAGCACTAGCCTGTTTCCATATAAAAGGCAAACCATCAGATGCAGCAAAAAATTGGCTTATGGTTAGTCATAGCACATTGACCAAACATGTGCTGTGTATGGAGCCTCTGGCCTCACCATCCAGTTCTCATCTGGGCTACAGAGGAGTTTTGAAGAGGATTAAGAAGGGCAAAGGTTGATAACTAGGACAAATAAGCACAACTTAAAATTGACCATCAATATTTACACAAAGAAGAGAAAAGCAAGGGGCAATTCAACAATCTATGTTTGAATCGAAGGATCAAGGATTAAAGAGGAAAATTAGAAGTACATTGTCAACAAAATCAAACCCAATCATCATTTAACCTTACTGCATGTTTTTAGCACCTTCTTGGTCCCTTTCTGCTTCCCCAGGCAAAAATGATGCCTCCCTCACTGGCTTTGTTTTTAGAATAGTACAGTCAGGATATCATCACTGAAACTTCTGATTACAGTAATGAAACCATGCCTAGAAATGGAGGAAGTAGAATGGAAGACAAAGGAGTAGCTGGGTGAGTAAAGTGGTTTTATATTCCACTATCAGTCTTTCTGTTACTTGGTCACTAGGGTCAATTGCAAATGGCTCTACAAGTCCTGAATCATGACCATCCCCAAAACAGATACTAACAAAATTGAGGGAGTTAGGGCATGTTATACTACCATGAACTATTGATTTATTATATGACAGATTCCTGAATATCATAAAGGATGACTGAAGACAACCGTAAAATACCGTAACTTTGCTCCTTACATTTAAATCTTTAAAAATCTAATTTTCTGCCCTCTCCCAAAAAGTGAATTGATGGCTCACAAAAGTGGGATCAATTTTATGGCTAAGAAATCCTCTAAAAGATCTGTTTACATGCCAAACTTTCACATGCTACTTAGATGAAAAATTTAAGTTTGATTTATTCTTAGAGTGACTGTAATGGAAAAAAAATAGAATTTGATAATTATAAGGTGATAGAGAATTAGTTCTAAAGTAGAGGTCAGCAGTGTTATCTTTCTGTAAAAAGCCAGATAAACACTTTAGAGTATGTAAGCGAAATGGTTTTTCACAACTACTCAACTCTGCATGAAAGAAGTCATAGCCTATGTATAAGAGAATGAGCATGGTCATTTTCTAATAAACCTTGATTAAAACAACAGGCAGGGTGGCGGTATTTAGCCTGAGGGCCACAGTTTGACAACCCCAGCTCTTAAGAATATTAAGATGTGGTTTCCACAGGGGAGGTGGGTAAGCACTAGGTGATGTATGGAAGTGTTGAATCTCTATACTGTACACCTGAAACTAATGTAACACTGCATGTCAACTAATGAGAATTTTAAAAAAAACTTTAAAAAGATGTGGTAGAATAAGCAAACCACCTTTTACTCAATCTGGCCATGAGTAGATAATATGACTGGCCAAAAGCTTGAGCATGCGTTCTTTGGAAGATACTAAGTTCTTCAAGTCTCCTTACACAGAGAAAAACTAAAAGACCTTCTCGATGTCAAAACACACATTTCACCTGTTTTCATTAGCTTTGGAATTAAAGTATCAAAACAAAATAAATGAAATATAAGGCTTTGACACAATAGAATTGGTATGAAAAGAAAATCTAGTCCGTGGCTGACTCAAACAGAATTCACCTAATGCAACAAAAGGCAATTCTAAAAGATGTACTTAATACAATTTTGCCACTTTGTCTTTTCAATGGCACTATTAAAAACTACAAGAGGGGC
>NW_028025522.1:0-625 GCF_054177405.1 Leptonychotes weddellii
AATTTTCATTGTTTCAAGCCACTCAGACAGTGGTGCTTTGTGATGGTAGTCCAAGGAAACTATTACAAGGAGCTCTTTCTGCTTTTGATTAATGTTTCTTTAAAATTTTACAAATAATAAATACAAATATGCTCCAAGAGGATGCTAGAATTTATAGAATCCTCAGGTATGCACACTTGACCAGGGCTGAACCTCTCTAGAAGTTATTAAAGTGTAATCTTTAGTTAATTTACATCACTATTTAGTCGCTGAAACATAATAGTTATCAGTAAAGAAAATGTGCTTTTAGAATTTTTTCAAGTACTTTCCCTAACTTAAATTATGAATATAACACTATAATACCAAAATTAGTTTAGTTCCATTTTACCAAGGTAAAAACAGGAGCATCAGTGAACTGTCTAATATTACAAAACCAGTAATTGCACTGTTTAATTTAAATTCCATCCTCTTTCCACAATGTATTTGTTAACATCACCTTGCTCACTAAATTTGAAACAGAAAATCTCGGTAATAAGTGTAACTTCATTCATTGCTGGCAGACTGAGGAAATAGCATATTATAAAGTACCTCAATAGAGTATCTCTTCTCAACCATGAAAAGGAAAACCAAATTAAGATAATAGACC
>NW_028025523.1:0-625 GCF_054177405.1 Leptonychotes weddellii
ACCGATGGCCTCTTTCAACCCTGTCCTCCTCCCCAAGTACATAAAAACTTACCTGTTATCTGACCGTAAAGAAAGAAAAAACCCACAGACCTAAACAGCACCCACTGTGATCCCTGAAGTCCATGTGAAGGCATGGTCCCTTCTAGTTTTTGTTCCCAGAGCTTAGCAGAGGGCCTGTGACATTACAGATGAATGATATACATGTCCTTTAAAAAAAGCTAAGTTGGTGGAGTGCCCGGCTGGCTCAGCTGGTGGAGCACGGTCTCTTGATCTCTGGGTTGTGAGTTCGAGCCCCACAGTTGGGTGTAGAAGTTACTTAAGAATAAAATGTTAAAAAAAAAAAAAAGTTAAGTGGTGATAGTGGCACAACATTGTGGATGTAATAAATGTCACTCAATGGTCACTTAGAAATAGAATAGCAAATTTCGTTATGTATACCTTACTAAAATATTTGAGAAAAATTTTATTACTATGATACGACTTGAGTGTACACAAGCAGTCTTTTGTCAAATAAAGGCTGTAAAATTGAATGCTGTCAATAAACTTTGTCAAGTCCTTGTGAAGTTGGGCTACAATTTTTTGTCGGTTGCATTTAGCATCTTTTTTAAGTAATACCTATGCCCAA
>NW_028025524.1:0-625 GCF_054177405.1 Leptonychotes weddellii
TTAAAAGACCCAGAATCTCGGGAGGGGGGGAAGATGGCAGAGGAGTAGGGGACCCTATTTCAACTGGTCCCCGGAATTGAGCTGGATATCTACCAGACCACTCTGAGCACCCACGAAACCAGCCTGAGATGTAAGAAGATCTGGATCTCTACAAACAGAATATCACAGGCGGTTGGTTTCGAGGTACGAAGCGGGGAGCCGTGATTCCGCAGGCAGATACTGGAGGAAAAACGGCAGCGGGAGGGTGCCTGGCCGTGGGGATCCTACCCCGCCGGTGAGCGACAGCCTTGCGCGCTGAGGACGGGGCACAGACTCGCAGACCGGTAGCGGCGGGGAAAGGACTTTAGGGCAGCCCCGGGGATGGAAACCCGGAGCAGCGGGGTTGCGCCGCGTGAACTGGGAGCAGCTGGCGGTTTTAGAAGCACAAAGGGCAGAGACGTGCCCTGGCTGGAGGCAGGACTGGGAGTGCTGCAGAGGGGCGCACAACCCAGGACGCTGCAGTTTATACCAGCACGGACAGAAACGGAGACAGTGTGGCCTGGAGAGCTCACTGAAGAACAGACTACGGTCTCTCTGCTCTGAGGCAGAGGGTTGGAAACGGTCTCTTCTGCTCTGACTCATGGAA
>NW_028025525.1:0-625 GCF_054177405.1 Leptonychotes weddellii
TTCTCCCATCCAGCTGCTTGCTTCCCGACTGGGGGAGGGAGGGACCCAGGATGGCTTCATGTTGGCTGCATCTGAGCTGACTTGGAACAATAGTGTAGGGTAGGGAGAGGTGAGACCCACAGGAGGAGGACTCCCGTCTGCTGGAACCAACAGTCTGAGGAGCTGTGGGAAGAAAGGACATGTTAGAACAGCAGGTCACGTGGAGGTGGCTGATGAGGCTGGAAAGCTGGGCTGGGGCCAAGTGAGGAAGAGCCTCCTGTGCTAGTCTGTGCGGCCACACTTTCAGGGGAGTCTTAGGGCAGCAGCATGCAAACTCACTCTCTGCCCTGCACCCAGAACACCGACAGTCCAGTGATGAAAAGTGGGAGGGAAACCTCAGCACGCCCCCATGGGAAAGAGGGAGATGAGGTAACACTCAAAGTGGTGAAAATGTGGAAATTAAAATACACAACCTGGATCTTGATTCAATTTCTTGATCATCACACATCCCTTGCAGCCACTTCAAACTGCGGTGGTTACCCGTGAAGGTGCATTTGCTAGCCCTTACTCCGCAGACCTGGCTTATTACATGTGGAGAAAACTTAAAGAGAAAAAAAACTTAATAGAGAGTTTGTAAGTACTATAG
>NW_028025526.1:0-625 GCF_054177405.1 Leptonychotes weddellii
GAGCAGGAACACAAGCAGGGGGAGTGGTAGAGGGAGAAGCAGGCCTCCCGCTGAGCAGGGAGCCCAATGTGGGGCTCCATCCCAGGACCCTGGGATCATGACCTGAGCCGAAGGCAGACGCTTAACGACTGAGCCACCCAGGCACCCCTGAACCTTTTTTCTTAACCATTTAAGCATTAGAAAATTAAAAAATGGAATGTCTACTAGGGAAAATTGGCAGAAATAAACAATATAAGTGATGATAAAAAAGTGAAATAGCATAAAAATGAAAATAAGGATTCTATAGGGTTTTCTTTAAGATTTTATTTATTTATTTGACAGAGAGAGACACAGCGAGAGAGGGAACACAAGCAGGGGGAGCAGGAGAGGGAGAAGCAGGCTTCCCGCGTAGCATGGAGCCCGATGCAGGGCTCAATCCCAGGACCCTGGGATCATGACTTGAGCCAAAGGCAGACGCTTAACAACTGAGCCACCTAGGTGCCCCTCTTTAGGGTTTTCTATTGATCATGTCATCTGTGAACAGAGATAGTTTTCTTTCTCTTTTCAATTGGATTCCTTTTATGTATTTTTTCTTGCCTAATTGTTTTGACTAGAATATCTAGTACTATGTTGATTTGGAAGTGAG
>NW_028025527.1:0-625 GCF_054177405.1 Leptonychotes weddellii
GTTTTATACTTACATAAATATTCACATACACAATTTAAACCTAAGGTTATTACCCCCACATCTTATTTTCTGGGCCACATAATCAGTGTGATAATTAAAGTTTCTAGGAGTAGCACACAGCTGTTAGGTGCCACAAATATATTAAGCCACAAAAGTCTATTTGAAGGCGACATTTCTGAAAAAGGCTCACCACCTCATCTGTGGTAAGTCTCAGAGCCTTTCACTCATTATAATTAGGTTCAACAGCCAAATAAAACTAATGCATTTAAGCCTGACAACTGAAGGTCATATTCAAAGCTGGAGGGAGGACATAGCAAAACATATGAGATGGAGTTTCTATAAAAAAACTTTCCCTTACCCTTTAGTGTCTGAACACACATCATCCATCGTTTGGGGCTGGTTATTTGTCTCACTCCTACAGATGCTGAAAGAAAATCAGCCCCAGGCTGGGAAAGTCTCATATTAGTAAAAGAAATCAGCATTTAACAATTCTTGATATTTTAAATGTCCAAACTACCCAAAGGGGGTCTACAGATTCAGAGCAATACTTATCAAAATTTCCAATAGCATTTCTCACAGAAATAGAACAAACAATCCTCAAATTTGTATGGGACCACAAAAGACC
>NW_028025528.1:0-625 GCF_054177405.1 Leptonychotes weddellii
AAAAAAAAAAATCTTTAAAAATGTCTCTCCTAATGTGCTTTGTACCAAGACTAGAAATCTGCATTTAAGCAAACACCTCATCTGATATTTGAAGGTCATGGGTTTTGAAGAGCTGAAAGTGAGTGGATGGCATAGCATTCACAAAATCCAATGTGAATGTTAAAGCGATTATGACCCATTTGAATCAGATGCCCTCTCAAGACAAAAACATACGCCAGTGTATCAACTGTAGGGTCCTATATGTACTTACGTAGGTTTCAAGATAAATGGATATACCTTGTGATAGATAGATGAGGTCATTAAGTTATAAACCAAATATAGCTGTGTCATGTCTACACAAAATAATCTATTTTGTCTTAGAAACGGTAACATATAGTCTTTCATGCGGACAATAATTACTCATGTCCATTTGGCTATTCAATCTTTTCTTAATATAAATAAAAACTATACTATAAAAAAATGTCAGGGCGCCTGGGTGGCTCAGTGGGTTAAGCATCCATCTCTTGATTTCAGCTCAGGTCATGATCTCAGGGTTGTGAGATCAAGCTCCACATCGGGCTCCACACTGGGAGTGGAGCTTGCTTAAGATTCTCTCTCTCCCATGGGGCGCCTGGGTGGCTCAGTC
>NW_028025529.1:0-625 GCF_054177405.1 Leptonychotes weddellii
AACAATATAGTGTATTATTAGTTTTAGAGGTAGAGTTCAGTGATTCATCAGTTGCATACAACACCCAGTGCTCATTCCATCACGTGCCCTCCTCCTTCATGCCCACCACCTAGTCACCCCATCCCCCCCCACCTCCCCTCCAGCAAGCCTCAGTTTCTTTCCTATGCTTAAGAAGTCTCTTACGGTTTTCTCCCTCTCCGGTTTCATCTTGTTTTATTCTTTCCAGGTTTTTTTTTTTGTTTTTTACTAACCAGAATCATGCTGTATGTATTGTCCATGTGCTTTTTGGAGATGTTCTCAGCCTAGCACACTCCTTTTATCCATTTTATATTCCACAGAAATAGATGTTTGGGTTGCTTCATTCTGCTATTATAATTATTCCCACTTTTGTGCACATACTTGGGCACAGGGGCTGAAATTTGAGGGGAACAGTGTCAATTTGAGCCCTTGGCAATCTGAGGTGAAGGCATGTTGACTTGGCATTTAGCAGGTGGCAGGCCGTGCACGCTGACTTGGGCAGGAGGGCGGGTGGACCGTGAATTTGGGACCCACAGGCCGATGGCATCGTGTGTGACAGGGACATGGCTGGTTTTGCTCTTAATTTTTGTTTTTCTGGGAAACTTGA
>NW_028025530.1:0-625 GCF_054177405.1 Leptonychotes weddellii
AGAGTAGTGAGGAAGATGATTTAAACTCTTACTTCTAGAATTTATCTTCTTTCTCTAAGCCTCGTCTCTGGAACGACTGATACTGCAGATGTTCACGTGAGGTATGGAGTTGTGGATGGCAAGGGCGTGAGGCAAAGATGCCTCGTTGGTGGGTGATGCTCTCACATGAGGTCTCCTTAGCCACATTTGCTGCAAATGTGCCCCTGGAGTAAAGTGCACACTTCTGCATTGAAGAGAGCAGTGGTTTGGAATGTATCACCGTGCACTCCATGGTGCCTCCTCCTAGTTTACTCTTTTTATTTTTTTTTAAAGATTTTATTTATTTATTTGAGACAGAGAGAATGAGAGAGAGAGAGCACATGAGAGGGGGGAGGGTTAGAGAGAGAAGCAGGCTCCCTGCAGAGCAGGGAGCCCGATGCGGGACTCGATCCAGGGACTCCAGGATCATGACCTGAGCCGAAGGCAGTCGCTTAACCAACTGAGCCACCCAGGCGCCCCTCCTAGTTTACTCGTAAGGATAAAATTTACCTTGGGGAGTTGCTTCTATGGGGAAGCTAGATAATTAGCTCACCACACCATGTTATGAGCTGTATTGTAATGCAAGAGACAGGTCATCCTTAATGCA
>NW_028025531.1:0-625 GCF_054177405.1 Leptonychotes weddellii
AATGTTGAAAAAGAAAAGCAAAGCTGGTGGCATCATAATTCCGGACTTTAAGCTCTATTACAAAGCTGTCATCATCAAGACAGTATGGTACTGGCACAAAAACAGACACATAGATCAAGGGAACAGAATAGAGAGCCCAGAAATGAACCCTCAACTCTATGGTCAACTCATCTTCGACAAAGCAGGAATGTCCCATGGAAAAAAGACAGTCTCTTCAACAAATGGTGTTGGGAAAATTGGACAACCACATGCAGAGGAATGAAACTGGATCATTTCCTTACACCACACACAAAAATAGACTCAAAATGGATGAAAGACCTAAATGTGAGACAGGAATCCATCAAAATCCTTGAGGAGAACACAGGCAGCAACCTCTTTGACCTCAGCCGCATCATCTTCTTCCTAGAAACATCTCCAAAGGACAAGGGAAGCAAGGGCAAAAATGAACTATTGGGACTTCATCAAGATAAAAAACTTTTGCACAGCAAAGGAAACAGTGAGCAAAACCAAAAGACAACCGACAGAATGGGAGAAGATATTTGCAAATGACATATCAGATAAAGGGCTAGTATCCAAAATCTATAAAGAACTTATCAAACTCAACACCCAGAGAACAAATAATCCA
>NW_028025532.1:0-10725 GCF_054177405.1 Leptonychotes weddellii
CATTTTATTAGGAGAAGCTCAGTGAAAATCTAATAATTAAATCCATGAGTATACCCAACCAGGTGTTAACAATTAACTAACAATATATTGCAACAAGACTATGAGAATAAATAGAGGATGTCACTGACTACCACACTACTCTGTGAAGCTCCCATCCTTTCCATAAGCTTCCTCCCAGATCATGTGTGGCACCAGATTTTATGTTAACCAGAATTTAGGTGCTGTAATCCAGCCACATATTAAATAGTTATCAAGTTCAATTTCTTTCCATTTTAAGATCAAAAATATATAATTCAGGAACTCTACTTTGGACACTAGTCACCTAGACTCTCTGCTCTAGAAAGATAAAACTTAAATGCCATAGAATGTTTCTTGGCTCTTGATGATTTGTCTTTTGCTTACTATATCCAACTTTTCTCACCACTTCTTAGTCTGTGCTCCAACATCACAGACTTCCTTAAGTTTCTAAAAATCAACCTTGATATTTTATATCATTGAGCATTTATAAACTCTCTTCTCTGTGTCTTTTTGGCTTTTCAATATTTTATCAACCTAAAGAGTAGGAGTATCTGCCACCTTCAACAGCAAATACCTCTAGTATCTCATAATTCTACCCCTTGGCTCACCACCAATGGCAAGTGAATTTGCAAGGGAGACTTCCAAGTGAGTTCAGTTCTACCTCATCCTACATGGTCCCACCTCAAGCATGCCAGCAGGCATCTTTTAGTTCTCTGCCCCAGAGACTTCACTATGCTGGCTCCCATGAACATGCACAGTCCCTGGAGGGAACTCTCCACCAATGGAGATAGGAGCCAGTGGTATAAGTGCTCCAGCTTCCCATCTTTCAAGTGGACAATTTTGGAAGGCATTGTGTTTCTCAGGAAGTCCTAGTGGAACCAAGCCCCACTGCCCATAGGGAACCCTTATTGTTATGACCTGACAGTGGCTTTCCCCCTTCCCTGTCTCACCTACCCTAATGCTTCCTGGGTCCTACTCCCAAAAACCTAACCTGCACCCAAATCTCTCTCAGATTCGTCTCTCAATAGAAAAGGAACAGAGACATCTTTTTCTGTAAAAGTGTCCCTGGAACCCTGAACCCCTCCCTCCCTCCCCACAAGCAGACAGATATATTTCTGTTCTCTTTGCTACTCTCCAACCTTGTATATATCATGGTGGTTTTGCTCACCACAAACAGATGTAATTGTTGGTTATCACACATATCTCAAAGTCTGGCCCCCAGAAAAGTGGCCATCCAATCAGGTAGAATGTCACACATTCTCATACATGTCTGTTCACCCAGGCTCTGCTGCTCATTTGATGTGTCATTCTGGAGTCCTTGATGTCATTGTGTTTCATGGGCACAGTGGTTTCCCCTGATACTGGCCCAAATCTACTCTTCCAGGTACAGATACCCTCACTAGACTTAGCTCTCCTTCATGTTGCTCCACCAGGCAGAGCAACCAGGCTGATACTCTGGTCCTTCAAGGGCTCCTGCTCATATCTTGGGCCTCCAGGTTGCCAGAGCTCCAAGTCGCCTGTGAGAGATTGCTTATATCCCAGAGTTTTTCCCATTTGGTGAAACAATTGTTGCATTTTAATTTCTCTAAGACACTCCCATTCATTCAAAAATTTAGGCAAAGGATGGGTTCAATCAATAGCTACCATTCTCCATTTAAAATTACTACTCTCCTTAATCTCCCTAAATGACTAAGACTGTCTCACCAAGGCAAATTCAGTTTTCTTCCCCTACTCCTACCCTCAATACCCTGCATGGTTCAATCAAGTTATTTAACTTCTCTTGGCTTTAGAGTTTTCATTTGTAAAAAGGGAGTAATAGTTACTTGTTTACTGAAAGACAATATAGATAACTACACTGACTCTTGAGTTTGACTCTTGAGTTTTCTTAGAACTCTAGGCTAGGGTTTATGATTATTGCCACCTAACTATATGATTTCAAGCTATTACTCTAGTACCATATCAAATACACACACACTCTCTCTCTCTCTCTCTCGCGCGCACACACACACACACACACAATATCCTCCTCCAGCCTTTGACTGATGCTGTCATCCTTTGATGGATATTTCAGCTATATTACTGAAATGGATCCACAAATATAATTGCTGACATCAATTTATTCCCCAAAAAAGCCTATTACAATGGTAAGTGTGTAGCACTCAATAAAGGATGTGACAATTGCGGATATAAATTTAAACTTTGGCATGCCAGTGTTACAGCATCCTCATATTTAGACATCAAACAAGACTTCCCTGTTGTACAAAGCAAAGGAACAGGAAAACATAGACCACTCAGCATGACTGCACTGGCTCCAGCAGGTCAGGAGGCTGCTTCTTCAGAGGATGAAAATACTCATGCTTCCTGTGTTTCAGGAAGAACCTGGGTCCATCTTAGCAACATAAAGCTCCTTGGTGCTTAAAAACAAGCATGCCTCATATCCCCATCATCAGTTTTGAGATTGGAAGTGGGAGATAAAAGCTTTGGATTCCATTGAGAGAAAGAGACATTAAGAGAATTAAATCATTAACTATTAAAATATTAAGTGGCTAGGGAGCAGGAATTAGGATGAATTTTTCATTTACTTATCCTGGATAATTTACTCATGCTTGTTTTGGGATCCTTTTGCTCTGAAATTATGAGGAAGCCTTTCTTAGGCTTGATCTAACCTTGAACTCGGGGCAAAAATATTCATTTGGCAGAATAGATGCATGTGTGAAATTTATTGTGAAGGAGACCATCTGCACACAACTATTTCATATAAAGCACAAAGGAAATAAAAAAAATTATAAAGGGGATAGGATAGGGCAGAATGGTCATTAGTTATTTAAAACATTTTTACTATGAATGTTTCAAATACACAAAAAGAAATACAATATATAATGAACTGCATGCCCATGTCCCCACAGCTTCAACAACTACTAGCCTAGTATGGACATTTTTAGAGTATAGATATTTAGGCCACACAAAGCTTAGCGAAGCCTGACTGCAGTGCATTATGGCATTTTTTAGCACATGATTCTTCTTTTCTTCTCCTGCTGTTTGTAGCCACTATAAATCCACCAAATGGAAAAATGGGCCAAAGCTATGTGAGTGTGTGGGTGTTTTCCCATGCATTCTATTTGTTTATTCATATAATCCAGTCCTCAGGGAAATTTGTCTAAAAAGTTAGTTTCACTCTAGAAGATCCAAAGAACTCAGCATTTTACAAGCTCTGGGTCATTAATCCTTATAGCTACTTCCCTATGACGTCAGTAAGTGGGAAGTATTATTATCCCATTTCACAGATGAAGAAACTGAGGACTTTTATGATTATATGTCTCATCCAGAGCCAAACTGTGCTGGCAAGAGAATCAAGGACTTCCAATAAAGCTCATTTATTTAACCTTTAGATGAGCACTGTCCAATAGAAACATAGTATGAACGACACGTGATTTAAGAATTTCCAGTAGCCACATTACAAAAAAGTAGTAACAGCTGAAATTTTTTCTTTTTTTTTTTTTAAAGATTTTATTTATTTATTTATTTATTGGAGAGCAAGCGAGAGAGAAACAGCATGAGAGAGGAGAGGGTCAGAGGGAGAAAAAGGCTCCCCGCTGAGCCGGGAACCCGATGTGGGACTCGATCCCAGGACCCTAGGATCATGACCTGAGCCGAAGGCAGTCGCTTAACCAACTGAGCCACCCAGGCGCCCCTGAAATTCTTTCTAATATTATTCTTTATTTAGTCAATGTCCAAAATATTATCATTCTAACAAATAATATTTTAAAAATTATTAATGAGATAGCTCACATTCTTTTATTTATACTAAGCCTTCAAGATAAATGTGTATTTGACACTTAAAGCACATCTCAGTTTGGATTCACCACATCTCAAGTACTCAATAGTCATAGGTGGCTAGTAGCTCTCATAATGGGCAACAGAGCCCTAGACCATAAGTTTTTCTCTCATAAGACCATAATCTCTCCCCCTAGGGCAGCTTAATTAAGACTTGTCCTATATTTTGTTGACTGCTTGGGATGCCTTCAATTTTTCTTTAATATCACTTTGGTTTGGGCTAATTTAACCAAATTATAGGCATGAATTAAGGCTTCTTAGAAAGTAACATGAAGGGGCACCTGGGTGGCTCAGTCGCTGGGCATCTGCCTTTGGTTCAGGTCATGATCCCAGGGTTCTGGGATCGAGCCCTGGATTGGGCTCCCTGCTCAGCAGGAAGCCTGCTTCTCCCTCTCCCACTCCCCTGCTTGTGTTCCCTCTCTCGCTGTGTCTCAAAAGAAGGTAACGTGAAGTCCAACTCTAGGAGCAAGAGGGGGGAAAACCTCACAAATTTAGAAGAGGATATAATGCATATTGAACTCCAGTTCCTATAGTTGAAAGGGTTTCATAAAACTAGGAATGAACTTGTGGTGGGCAAGCAAATCAATTGCTTGTTATAGGATAAGAGCTGTGAAGTCATGATTTTTGGCATTAGTTAACAGGCAAATATTTAAAACACCTTTTTCTGTTGAAAACTCTAATAAATTCCACTAATTACAATAGTGATATAGTTACTAAATAGTATGATTTTAGGGGAAAAATAATAACTTCCATTTAGCTCACTCCTCAATGGTATTCACATAGTCAGAGAGAGCTTTGCCTCTTCTTTTTTTTTATTATTATGTTCAGTTAGCCACTGTATAGTACCTCTTCTAATTAGAGAATACTTGCATTCCCCATGGTAGGGGGCTGCCCTTTGAACACTGACCTTTATATACCACACAAAACCACAAGCAGGTTCATCTGAATCTCTCCCATATTTCACTGGAGGTCCCTGAATTTGGTGGTGACATTAAACAAAACATCTGAAATCTTAAAGTATTTCACAAAGTCAAAAATCCATGACAACCTAAGGACAACTTAGCATCTGGGGCAGAGGGAGACAGTACAATATTTCAACAGGCGAAAAATGTAACTATAGCCTGTATTCCACAAGTGTTTCCACTATGATGGACAGTCTGAAGTGAAACAAATCCAGTTTGCAATCATCAAAATATATGACTTATTAGCACGTGACTTTAGGGTTAAGGAAACTACATAAGAAAATTAAAGGTTTATAAGGTAATGAATGCCAACAGCAGGTTTAGAACTATTTGTGATGTCTAATAGTAACCATCAATGTATCTCAATACTAGGATATACATTGAATCTTCAGTTATTTCAGAGAATTTCTTGAGGTAGACAGTTTAGAAGACTTGTCCCTATAAATGTTCAAAAATGAAAGCCAATAAAGGAATTTCTATTTATGTCTATCCATCTACTCCCTACCTATGTATATATCTACCTATCTATGTATATATCTATCGTTCATTCCCCTTTCAAAGAAATAAATCATAAAACTATAGTATAAAGCAAATTAACAGATTAGAAAAATATTAATTATTAATATATTAATTAGAAAATATGAATAATACTGAAAAAATGCCCACCCCCATTTGCTGAATAAAGACCCATACAAAAGATAGAGAGACTGTAGTAGATGAGAGATAATTATTCCTCAATAAAGAAGAAGGAAATCCTGGTATTTGCAACAACATGGGTGAACTTTGAAGGCATTATGATAAGTGAGGTAAGTCCAATAGGGAAAGACAAACACTGCATGATCTCACTTACATGTGGAACCTCACAAAGCCAAAATGATAGAAAGAGAGAGTAGATTGGTGGTTGCCATAGGCTGGGGGTGGAGGAAATGTGTAGATGTCGGCCAGAGGGCATAAACTTCCAGTCTGAAGATGCATAAGTTCCGGGAATCTAATATACAACAGGGTGACTATAGTTAACAGTACCATATTGTGTACTTCAAAGCTGCTAAGAGAGTAGATACTAAATATTATCAACACCACAACAAAAACAAGTAGTAATTATGTGTTAACTAACTTTATTATGGTAATCATTTAGCATTATATACATGTTTCAAATCATCACATTGTACACCTTCAACTTACACAAAACTCTATGTCAATTTATCTCAATAAAGCTAGGGGCAGTGGAGATCCATTCAAGAGACAAATTTTCAAAACAGCTTTATCTTGGGCAAGGCTATTTTAAAACTCTCCAAAACCTAAAAAATAGCTCCAGAATTCACATCCATTTGGAAGATCTACTAATGAACTATATAACTACACTTAACTTGAAAGTTTCCATAAAGGCTAATCAATCAAGGAGTTTTTCCTTTTTGCTCACAGGATTCAATCTGATTATCATTGCTTTAGCTCTGATTCCCTAGACTTCTCCTGCAGAGCTTTTACCTAGTTGAAGACCCTCTTATTCTAAAATTCATTTGAATTTACAAGAATTCTGGCATGAAGTGAAACATGGGTACCCACAAGAAACATGCAACATGCATTTATTTGCATGCATTACAGATGGACCTGATATATCATCAAGCCAAGTGGTGAAGCCAATGGAAACCTCAACTCTCCTAGGAGGGAATAAGCCAACGAGACAAGGAATAAATGATTCTCACCCATATAATTCTTGCTTTCTTGCCAGAGGATCAGATCATCCAAGCTCTAGAATGGCCCCTTTGGGAATTTCCCTGACTCCCACTTGGACAAACTCTGGCCTCTCAGAAACTGTCTGAAAGTCACCCTGATAAATAAACAGTTAAATGATTAAAAATTGTTCCTTCCTAGATGAGCATACTAGAAATAGTAGTAAATTACCAACCACATCATCAGGTTATTAACATGCTTTTACATTTGTGCCTTGTGAAAGAAAGAAAAAGGAAAGGAAAGAAAGAGCTTTTATTTCCTCTGGCTCTTGGATGATACATGTAATACTTATTTTGTATTTTATCATGCTAAAGCCACTCATCATGTTCTTTGAGCACTTGTATTATTACTATAAAGATGGGCAAATTTTAAAGCATCACACATTTATTCAGTATATGGAGTCTAACAATGGTGAATAAAAGATCCCTGAATCCTAAAGAAATTTTTGACCAAGAAAATATTTGCTGTCATAGCTTCCTTTTCTCCCACAGACATTTCATAATCTGAGGATGGAAAATCAAGAGGCCATTTGATGAGGTTGGATATCAAACACACAGGCTCTTCAACCCTTAGGCAGTTTACTTGGTGGGCCCACATCACATCTGGGTTGCAAATCTCCCTCCAGCATAGCCCTTATATTTAGGCCACCAGGTTTACACAAAGAGACCGCCCAGCTGCTAGCTGGTAAAAGGCTCCCAGGGTCTCATGTAGTCCCTGAGAGCTGCGTAATTCAGTGCAGAAGCCATCCATGCAATTACATGTCCCTGTAGATTACAGGGTAATTACATCAAGGAGATGAAAAATAATTGCTTGTAACTTGCACTGTGGCTGAGAAGGCATAAATAATCACATGTGCACTATGTAATGATGTGTGATCATTTTGCCACTACTGTGTCACAGCTACCACATATTTAAAAGATCAGCAGTGACTAAAGATGAGAAAAAGCACTTGGAGGTTATTTGTAAACTGAAATGAAAAGAACCGAAGACCTGACAGCTACACCTTGCCTTTCCAGAGGATTGCCTCAGGGAAAATTTTATAAGACCCCTCAACCTGCATTCACAATGGGAGTAAAAAGTGAGTAGTGTATTAAGTGTTGCTTGATTTGCACATTTCAGTTTGGCTGGTGCCATCTGGCCCCTATTTCCCAGGCCCCAACATTTGATCTCTAGAAAGGTATAGATAAAGCTATGCAAGTTGTTATAAATTCTACCTAATGCAGAATTGGTGTTTGAGAGATTATTAAGTCATTTTACATATTTAATTCATAACATTCTAGATATTATTTGCTAATATTAAATCCTAATTCCTTTTAGCAAATAATTCCTCAGTCTCATTCACTGTTTTAAATTAAGAAAATAAACATTCTATGTCCAAACAACATAAAGTTTTAAGGAGCTTTGCAGTACACAGGTAATTTATGCCTGATTCACTTTTAATATTACTTAATATATTTAGGAATAAAGTGAAAAATGTGTATGTCTTTGCATGATTTCCTCCAGAGTAGTGTTGCTTGATCGCTTTGCTTAATCAGATCTTGTTTCAATAATTGATGAAGCAGGGGAATAACTCAAGTATTAAACTGGAAGCTTTGAAACCCCATATCAGAGTCCATTTTGATAAGATATTACATTTATTCTTTAAAAATAATGATCTTTCCGATGGAAAATGCAACATTCTAATCATTTTGGAAGTGGCAATAAAAATTCCTGCAAGAAACTCAAGCTTCATCTCTTTCTAATGGGGACTCCCATGGAAAACCAATGTTAGTGAGCATAGTAGCTTGAATTAAGAAGAAAACATTCTTTTTTTTTTAAGAAGAAAACATTCTCAAAACTAGTTTCAAAACTACACAGATAGAAAGAAATAAAATTAACTTCTAAACAAAATCTAAACATTTGGAAGTATTATTTAATATAGGCGCTTGCAACCCTTTCTGTGCCATTAGTTTTGTGACAATCTGGTAAAGTCTATGGTCTCTTCTAAAAATAATGTCTTCAAAAGCATAAAATAAAAGAGGAACACAAAGGAAATCAGTTCTATGAATGCAATTTTTTAAAATGTATTTGTGATGTAGTAAAACACAGTTTTTTATTAATGAACTATGTGACTATAAAATGAGTCTGCTAGCTGCTATATTTTCAAAGTAGTGAGGAACATATATGAGATTTTCAAATATTGTAACAACTCTCATGCAATATGTAAATAATCCATATGCTGGTATTGCAGTCTGTTGTTCACATTCATTACTGAAAGGAATGCTAAATTTTTAATAGAACTTACTGAGAATAAGATATAATATCCCCCCTCAATCCACAGATCCCCTGAATCCTATCCATAGACCCTTTTGGAGATGAGGGCCTTTGGTTGCTAGGTTAAAGGCTCCTGATTTTGTACTAGCTTCTAAGAGATATTAAAAACAGTTTAATGTTGCCATTTTATTCTTACCATCCCTGAGATTAAAAGAAAGGGCAGAACTAGTTATTTGTTTTAAAAAGGGGTGCCTGGGTGGCTCAGATGGTTGGGCGTCTGCCTTCGGCTCGGGTCATGATCTCAGGGTCCTGGGATCGAGTCCCGCATCGGGCTCCCTGCTCCTCGGGAGCCTGCTTCTCCCTTTGCCTCTCTCTCTCTCTCTCTCTGTCATGAATAAATAAATAAAAAAAATTAAAAAAAAAAGATACTGGGAATAGAAAAACATTTACTGAATTATCTATTTATAAAATCCTTCTGTTATTCAAAATCAGGGTATATCTGGTACATAAAGTCTACTTTTCACAAGTATAAGTTGTATACTGGGTGACAAAATAGTACTGGGAACTTTATTTTCTCAATCCTTTACTACCGTATCTATAAAATAAAGCCACTGGTCTGGACGATCCTCATCTGATATGCTAATATTCAATCTGTGCTAATCTGAAACTTAGACTATGATGGAACTCTTTACCCATTCCTATCTTCCCTACACCATCAAGATGCTTATTTAACCACCTTAGTATTCCCTTCAATTCCAGTACAACTTGTCAGTTTATAAAATCATTACAGATATTCCTGTTCCAATCTTCATTATTGCAAGTACATAACTGCAATGCCAACATTTTAACTTCCCAAACCCCCTAAAAGATGCGACATGCTATCTGCTCATAGAGCCAAGCCATATTAGTAGGGGAGGGAAAATTCCTATTCCCATATATAAATACCCCCTCCCATGGAATATTTTCTCCTGAAACTTCTAAGTGCCTATCTCTTGGTGATTATACCATTATTATTTATTGAGTTGTGAAAAGTGGTTCTCAGTACACATACCAGAGAGGAACAAGCTTGCAATTTTAATAAGGCCCATAAGATAATTAAGACATACAATTTCTTCTCTAATGCCAGGCCAGGAGGACTTTTCAATCTGTAATATGAACGACTGCATTCTTTCATGTTTGAATTTATACATGGCTATAAAATATATTTTGACTTTTTTTTTTTTAGTCAGCCCTTTCATTTGTCTTAATTTCCCCCAGGCAAAAATGAAACATCCCACATCTTGTTCCACTAAAAATGGGGAAGTTCAATTGGGCTACAGCTCCATCTATTTCTTTTTCAAATGCATCCCAAACACTATGGGCTTAGTCACTCATCTGCTCATGAAAAAAATAACACTAAACTACACCTTAGAATAGCTCCATATATTTGTGCAATCCTTCCTCCAAATAAGGTAGGTCCATGCCCCTGTGAAGTAAGCAAGAGTGAGAATGATGAATTTCATTTTATAGATTCAGTCTTGTAGTCAACATATTTCTGGAGTTCCTACAATGGTGGATCATTGAGGGATTATAAAATATGGACACCCCTTCTCTCAAGGAAGATGCATCTCGTGTGAGATATAACACACAGAGCTGAGTGAAATGCAGAGACTTCTGTTAAAAGTTAAGAACTGATCTTAAGAAGAGCTAGAGGAAGGCATGGGAAAAGGAGACATAATTAGTGTTGAGGTATCAAAGAAACTCCAGGGAGGTAATTAAATTTCAAAAAAGGCTTTGAATCAGGGAAATACAAATCAAAACCTCAATGAGATACCACCTCACACCAGTCACAATGGCTAAAATTAACAAGTCAGGAAACGACAGATGTTGGTGGGGATGCAGAGAAAGGGGAACCCTCCTACACTGTTGGTGGGAATGCAAGCTGGTG
>NW_028025533.1:0-625 GCF_054177405.1 Leptonychotes weddellii
ATTGATAGATTTCCTAGTGCAGAGTTGTCCTTACATTCCTGGAATAATTCTGTTTGATCGTGTGGTATGTTCTCATTTTTATTTAGCACTGAAATTGATTTGTTGAAATTTCATTTAGAATTTTTGCACCTATATTCATAAGTGAGAGTGTCTCATATGCTATTTTTTTTAAGTTGAGTGGTTTTGGTGCTGTCTTTCTTAAGCACTGGTACCAAGTTAATATAAGTTCATGAAAATCAATTGAGATTTAAATAAAACTATAGATTAGGCATCTGTGCTCTATTATATACAGTAGAAATTATTTTGTATGAAACCACTTGACCTTGAAAAATTTTGAAGTGGTTTAAAAGTTTCTGAAAAATCCTTTCAGTAGCGTGCATAGTCATTGGATTATTCAGGTTTTCTGCTTCTTTTTAAGTAAAGTTTTATAATTTATACTTGGCCAGAAAATGATGCTTTTCATAAAAATATCAAATTTATTTATAGAATATGTATTTTAAGGTTATCCTTATTTGTATAGTTTCCTCTGAGTCTGTACTCACGTCATTTTTTTACTCCCACATTTGTGTATCTTTATTTGAATCAAATTTATTTAATCAAAATAGTAAAAATTAAAAGTGAATGC
>NW_028025534.1:0-625 GCF_054177405.1 Leptonychotes weddellii
GATTGAGATCACATGAAAATTGTCCCCTGGATCTCGATGAGTGGGCCTGGGATCACGCCAGATTTGCATGAGCCCTCCCGAGATTTGGACGGAGCTCCTGTGAAGTCAGACGCTCTTTGTCCCACAGAGTGCCCTGAGATCCCAGATGTTTTGAGCAAGTTCTTCCGAGGATTGGACGGAGAACATGCCAGATTTTGTGTGTGTGTGTGTGTGAAAATTTTACTGTTTTAATAATTTTTCTTATGAAGTGTCCCATTGCCCTTCTTATTTGCTGAGCTATCATCAGATTGCCATATGAATAATTTATTGATTTTTTTACCCTCTCTTTTTTTAAATTTTTTTATTCTTATGTTAATCCCCTACATTACATCATTAGTTTTAGATGTAGTGTTCCATGATTCATTGTTTGTGCATAACACCCAGTGCTCCATGCAGAATGTGCCCTCCTCAATACCCATCACCAGGCTAACCCATCTTCCCACCCCCCTCCCCTCTAGAACCCTCAGTTTGTTTTTCAGAGTCCATCGTCTCTCATGGTTCATCTACCCCTCCACTTTCCCCCCTTCATTCTTCCCCTCCTGATACCTTCTTCTTTTTTTTTCTTAACATATATTGCATTATTTGT
>NW_028025535.1:0-625 GCF_054177405.1 Leptonychotes weddellii
GTGAAAATCAAACAGGATGCATATAATGTTAAATGAAAAGTATGACTATGGTGTGTGTGCGCCCGTATATCTGTATCTAAGATACAATATGAAACATTAGTAGAGACAAGTAAAAGGAAACACTCCAAGTGTTTCTTTGATTCTCTTTTGAAGAGTTTAGCATAATTACCGCTTTCATACTGCTGTCTTTTTTCAGTTTCGTGAAATTAGCGTGTGATGCTCTTGTCTGGTTTGCTCTCTTGAATGATTTGGCTGAACAGAGAAATCTAAGTTGATCCTTATTTTCCCTGGGCCTTTTGAAGATGTTACTGGGTTTTCTTCTGATCTAGATTACAGTTGTTGAGAAGTTGGCTAATAATTTAATTGTCTCTACTCCCTATGCATTCTGTGGTTTTTCTCTGATGGCTCTTTAGATTTTCATTTTGTCTTTGGTGTGGAATGTAGGTGTGGACTTGCTTTATTATTTGTTCGGCTCTAGACTCAGTGTCATTCTTTGATGTGTGACTCAGGATTTTAATTCTGGAAAAAAATCTCACCCATTCTTGCTTTGAGTATCAACTCTCCCTATTCCCTTTTAAGAAAAAAAATTAGTGGGCGCCTGGGTGGCTCAGTTGGTTAAGCGACT
>NW_028025536.1:0-625 GCF_054177405.1 Leptonychotes weddellii
GCAATGTGTTTTTATTTCCTCAGTGTCATAAATATGGTTAACGAGGTTACTTACTAATTTGGCTTCTTCCTATCCATCTGAAGTGCTATTTATACTGTAAACTCCTGTGTAATATTGGCTTTATTTCTGAACTTTCTGTTTTGTTCACTGTTATTGCTGTTGATTCGGGTGCTTCCTGCTTTTTAAAATGACTACAGCTCCGTGCTCCATCTCTAGTAAGACCTGTCCCTGTTCCTTAGTGTTGTTCTGCAGCATTCCTGACATTTTTTATTTTGCATTTTTATTTCAAGATGAGCCTTAGGACGCTTTTGTCTGTTTTCTCAAAATAGGAACATAAGACTTATTATCGGGCTTGCGTTATAGATGGATCTGTGGAAAAAGACTTGTTTGGGCTTTTGAATCTTCCCCCTGATGAATATGGCATGTCTCACCATGTACTTCCCAATTCTGTTATGTCCCTAGGTAAAGTCTTGCAGGTTTTCCTTCAATAGAGGTCCGGCAAATTCTTCTATAGTGTTCTAAGTACTTAATATCTTCTGAAGGACTTGTTTGGGCTTTTGAATCTTCCCCCTGATGAATGTGGCATGTCTCACCATGTACTTCCAAATTCTTTTTTGTCCCTCGA
>NW_028025537.1:0-625 GCF_054177405.1 Leptonychotes weddellii
CTTAATCTCAGAAAACAAACTGAGGGTTGCTGGAGTGGTGGGGGGTGAGAGGGATGGGGTGGCTGGGTGATAGACATTGGGGAGGGTATGTGCTCTGGTGAGCACTGTGAATTGTGTAAGACTGTTGAATCACAGACCTGTACCTCTGAAACAAATAATACATTATATGTTAAAAAAAAAGAAAAGAAGAAGAAGAAGATAGCAGGAAGGGAAAAATGAAGGGGGGGAAATCAGAGAGGGAGAAGAACCGTGAGAGACTATGGACTCTGAGAAACAAACTGAGAGTTCTAGAGGGGAGAGGGCTGGGGGGATGGGTTAGCCTGGTGATGGGTATTAAAGAGGGCATGTATTGAGTGGAGCACTGGGTGTTATATGCAAATAATGAATCATGGAACACTACATCAAAAACTAATGATATAATGTATGGTGATTAACATAACATAATAAAATAAAATTAAAAATAATAACATAGATTAAAGTGAAAAGAACATTAAAAGCTCCTTTAGATGGAATGCAAATGAAGATAAAATATATGTAATTGTAGGATGCAGACAAAGCAGCACTAAGAAGGAAGTTTATAGTTTTAAATGCTTATATTAGAAAGTAAGAAAGTTTTAAAATAAAT
>NW_028025538.1:0-625 GCF_054177405.1 Leptonychotes weddellii
AAATAGAAGTTCTTGGGTGGCTCAGTTGGTTAAGCGTCCAACTGTTGATCTCAGCTCAGGTTTTGATCTCAGGGTTTGTGTTCCAGCCCCGTGTTGGGCTCCATGCTGGGCATGAAGCCTATACTAAAAACAATGTGTCTTAAATAAAAATAAAATTTAAAATAATGGAAATCAAAAAGGCAGAATGAGGACAGGGGAGGGAGACACCTTAGATGAGCAGGTTGGGAAGCTCCTGAGTCAGGTGCTCTGTGTGGCCATGGGAGCTCCCTTGTGTTTAAGAAAACCTTTGCCTTTTCTGAAGATACTAAATGGAATTAGCACCCTAAAGGGGAAGCGTCTAGCAGGCAGTGCAGAGGAGAGAGGAGGAGAGTCCCTCATGGCGTTAACAAAACGGTGAGGGCAAAGAGGACACTTTGCAGAGGGCACAAAACAGTCTCTTGGTGACGTTCCTCCCACTCACGGGCTCCAGGATAGGCATGGAGGGAACCCCTCCGAGCGGGCAGAGCTGCAAAGTCACAGGAAAGGGACCAGAGCAACTGCTTCTTGGAATATCAACCATCCTCACCCAAGAGAGCCAGCTGGTGCTCTGGGGCCTGTCCTCTTTCTGGGCTCAAGGGTACCGTTG
>NW_028025539.1:0-625 GCF_054177405.1 Leptonychotes weddellii
GGGTTGCCATAAACCGTGGTCCACAGCATAGTCGAGCCACTGCTCCTCCAGCAGAGACCCAACAAGCGGCAGATCCAGGGACAATCCCCTTCCTCCCCTGGGAGCACACCGCAGGGATCTGCTGGGTTTGGAGACTCTAAGCAGGATCGTGTGCTAGAGATAGAAATGCTTGGTCCCAGGCCGGGTGAGCACGGAGTGCGGCCGGAGACCGGGGAGACGGGAGTGACTGACTGCTTTTCTCTGGGGGCTCACTGAGGAGCAGGGCCCTGAGTTCTCGGTTCCTCCAGGGCAGAGATGGGGAGGCCGCGATTTTTGCTCTCATCCTCCAAAGCCGAACAGAAAGCTTGCAGAGAACAAAAGCTCCCGAGAGCAAACCCGAGCAGATTACTTAGCCCAGACCCGGCAAGGGCGGGGAAATTCTGCCTCCAGCAAAGACATTTGAGAACCATGGCAACAGGCCCCTCCCCCAGAAGATCAGCAAGAACAGCCAGCCAAGACCAAGTTTACCAATCAATGAGAATGGCAGAACTCCAGCACTAGGGGAATACTGCACATAGAATTCATGGCTTTTTTCCCATGATTCTTTAGTCTTTCAAAGTTAATTTTTTTAATTTTCTTTTTCTTT
>NW_028025540.1:0-625 GCF_054177405.1 Leptonychotes weddellii
TGCAGTATTCCCCTAGTGCTGGAGTTTTGCAGTTCTCATTGATCAGTAAACTTAGTCTTGGCTGGATGTTCTTGCTGATCGTCTGGGGGAGGGGCCTGTTGCATTGATACTCAAATGTCTTTGCCCCAGGCAGAATTGCACCACCCTTGCCAGGGGCCAGGCTAAGAAATCTTCTCGGGTTTGCTCTGTGTGGTTTTTGTTCCCTGAATGATTTCTGTGCAGATCTAGAGGACGAGGATGAAAATGGCAGCCTCCCAATCTCTGGCCATGGAGCTGAGAGCTGGGGCCGCATTCATCAGTGAGCCCTCAGAGAAAAGCAATCACTCCTTTCTCCCTAGTCTCTGGCCACACTCCATGCTCACTTGGCCTGTGACCGAGCATTTCTATCTCTTGCACATGATGCCATTTGGAGTCTCCAAACCCAGCAGATTCCTGCAGTGCTCCTTCTGGGGGGAGAAGGAGGAGTCTCCCTGGATCTGCCATTTGTTGGGCTTCTGCTGGGAAAGCAGTTGCCCGACTGTGCCTCGGATCATGGTTTATGGCAACCCTGAGCTGAGAGCCCACTCCTTGGCTCACTCTCTGCAGCCAGCTTCTCTGCTCTGATACCTGGGAGCTCTGCCACACT
>NW_028025541.1:0-625 GCF_054177405.1 Leptonychotes weddellii
GGGACTTCGGGGATCTCCTGCAGGCTGTGAGGTGTGAGACTTCAGGGATCTCCTGCAGAGCGTGAGATTTGGGATTTCGGGGATCTGCAGGCTGTGAGGTGTGGGACTTCGGGGATCTCCTGCAAGCTGTGAGGTGTGGAACTTCCGGGATGTCCTTCAGGCTGTGAGGTGTGAGACTTTGGGGATCTCCTGCAGAGCGTGAGGTGTGGGATTTCGGGCATCTCCTGCAGGCTGTGAGGTGTGAGACTTCAGGGATCTCCTGCAGGCTGTGAGGTGTGGGACTTTGGGGATCTCCTCTGTCATCATCATCATGAATGTTCCTGTCTGTGTGTTCTCATGTTAGATTCTCTGAAGACACATTGAAGGGATCTCTCTGTAGGAATTGGTGGTGGCCCACGCTGTGGCAGAAGCCTGTGTGTCCAGGAAGGGCCAGGCCACAGGCAACTGGGCTTTGTCCCCACAAGTCCTCATCTTGTTCGCATGGGATCAGTCTCTTTTATGTTGAGCGGTTTCTTTCTTTTTTGCAGCGTGAGGCTTTGCCACCCACAACACAAAAGAAGTGATCTCATGTAGTTTCTGTACTGGATTAAAATCTTTGTGCTGTGAGTGGCAAAACCTCACAGAG
>NW_028025542.1:0-625 GCF_054177405.1 Leptonychotes weddellii
GTTCTGCATGGAGCACTGGGTGTTATACGCAAACAATGGATCATGGAACACTGCATCAAAAACTAATGATGTAATGTATGGCGATTAACATAACATAATTAAAAAATGTATTTTCAGATTCATTTATATATATATACTTTCTGAAAGTATATATATATTTATAGGTATGCATATATGTATAAGTAAATGTACATACACATCTGAAAGCACAACTTAAAGCATAAAATGAGTGTGTCTTTGGAAATTGCCAGGTAGGTTCCAAGGTTGATGATTAGACTGGAGAACTAGAGTGATAAAAGGAAAAGAACCCAGGACAGATCATCTGGGACCACAGCCTTGAGACTAGTTTGCTCATACTGCCCCTCTGCGTGCTTGAAGAAACTGCTGGAAGCACTGCTGGGAACACAGGATGCTCTTGTGATGGTCATGAACTATCAGCCACATTTTGCTTCTTGGTTTCACTCAAATGAGATTAAACATCTCAGATGGGATTATCCAACTGGTGAAGCTCAGGTAAGCGACTACACTATAATGTTCTACTACCCTTGTTCATGGAAAGCAGAAGTCTAGCAACTTTTAGATTCCCTAATGGGAAATGAGGACTGAAGTCCATGACAAGTCAAAC
>NW_028025543.1:0-10724 GCF_054177405.1 Leptonychotes weddellii
TGCATGGAGCACTGGGTGTTATGCACAAACAATGAATCATGGAACACTTCATCTAAAACTAATGATGTAATGTATGGGGATTAACATAAGAATAAAAAAAATAAATAAAATAAAATAAAATAAATACACATTGCATGATTAAGGAAAAAAAAGACATGTTCAGTAGAAGGAAATGGGAAAATCACAGTAAATATTCTTAATGAGAAAGCCCATGACTACCCCTGACTGCACCAAGCCTGCCTGTACTGCAGAAACAGCTCTTCCTGGAGAGAAGAGGCAAATGGACACCCTAAGCAGTACTAAACCAGATGCAGGTGTTACTGTTGCCAAGGGCAGACTGTACCAAATCCAGACACCTGTCACCCTCCTCACTAACACTGGCAGAGGGAATCTGTGGCTCGCTGACATGCTGGATGCCTTTCCTTCCTTCCTCCTGATGAGAGGCCTGGCTCTCCGCCCAGAGATGGGTCTCTAGTGACCCCGGGCGCCAACCCAGCACGACATCTCCTATAATGTGGGCCCAACACAGCCTCACCTGTGAGCACAAGAAGCCCATTTCCTGCTGTGAAACGTGGGGCCAGAACGCCATGAGGTAAGGCATGACTTGTTTGTTCAAAAGACACCAAGAGCTCGCTTCAAATGTCCATTGTTACATCACAACAGGATGATGCTTACCTCAGCCTGACTGTGAACACGAGTCTCATCTATGAAATGCGAATTATCCAACTTTCCCTTGTCACTTAACACTGCTTGGCATGTTCCCTACAACACCCTTATTCAAACATCCTGAATACGGTGCCAGCTTTCTCACAGCTGCGGTATGCACATGGAGGTGCTCTGGGAGCTGGACTTCTGAGCTTCTCAGCTACTCCCCTGCACGCACATGCATGCACACACACAGATGAGCACATTCACGTACACACATGCACACACACAGATGTGCACATTCACATGCACACACACATATACACACAGATGTGCACATTCACACACATGCATTGTCTGCACATGCACGCACACATACGCAGACACACATGTACACACATGTGCACACTCACATATACACAAGCACATACACACACGCAAGCACACACAGATGATTACATTCAGGTACACACATGCACACACATGCAAACACACAAACACACATGCAGTCACATACACACATGCACGCACGTGTGCGCATGCACACACACATGCACACACCGATGTGCAATTCATACACAAATGCACACACGTGCACAGGCACACACAGATGCACACAGTCACATACACGCAAATGCGCACATGCACACACAGATGCACACAGTCACATACACACATGCACACACACATTTCCCTCATACATGAAGATCACTTCAAGCTGCTGTTTTATGTAGAACTATTCTCTTACTTTAGTTCATGTACACAGTAAATTCTTTAGAAAGCATGATAAATACACTTACAAAGGATTTCATTGTCTCATTTTATAAAGCTGTATTGCTTGAAATAAAGGGACTGTAAAATCTGATGTTGAAATGAACTTTGCTCAAAAACTCAAGTTATTTTAACCACAATTAAGAATATTGTTTTAATATTCCTGTTGTAACAAGGACCTTGCATATGTTTTACTTGCTATAAAACAGCTCGGGTTATGTATCGTTTGTTTTTCAAATAAGAAAATAATTGTCATAATAACAAAACGTTTCTATAGACATACACAAAATCAGCCACTGCCAGGAGTCATAATAAAGAATCTCAAACAGTGAAGTAAGGGACATATAAAGCACTGATCTGTTAATCACCTCATATGGAGGATTTATAGGAAGGACAACGGCAAACCAAATCCATACACTTTGTGTTCCCTTTGCTGCAATTTCTGGCCAAGTCATCACAAAAGGCTCTGCTGCATCATCTGTTTACCACACGTTCTTGTTCTACCAGTGCCTGGTTTGAAGGAAATCCACGCTGGCTGCATCCCGTGGCTCTCTACGACCAAACTGTCAACAAATCCACGCACTTAACATCAAGTCACATAGGAAACGAAAATCCTGGGGCTTTAAGGATTAAAAGAAGTATTCCAAATCTCTAATGTGTGGACACTGAGAATAACTGTTCTCATCTTATGTGTATGTAAAGTACACACAGTCATTTCTATTAGAACCTCTCAGACAAAATGTTTGCCAACAGAACACTGTAGGTTTTAAACCATTAGAGCAGATAGGGGGTGTGAGTCCTAGAGCTTCACTCAGTAAGGCAACAAAAAGATGGCTCATAAACTTATCCTCAATATTTAATATGTGGTGTTAGAAAATAATACTTCTTAAGTGTGTTTTGTATTGGTATGACTGTTAACATTTCCTAATCAACAATTTAACTATCCAAAAAACATTCAAAATATTAATGTTTAACTTACTTCTCTATCAAACTTACTATTACATTGAGAATCTGCTCAAACCCAACACTGTATTTATGTTCAATGTACCTCACTGGACATATTCTGATATCACTGAAGAGTTTAATTGGAAGAACAGATAAAATTTAGTAAAGTCCATGGATGTAGTATCTGAAGGCAAATGCACTTCTTTTTTATTTTATTTTATTTTATTTATTTATTTGAGAGAGAGAATGAGAGACAGAGAGCACGAGAGGGAAGCGGGTCAGAGGGAGAAGCAGACCCCCCGCTGAGCAGGGAGCCCGATGTGGGACTCGATCCCGGGACTCCAGGATCATGACCTGAGCCGAAGGCAATCGCCTAACCAACTGAGCCACCCAGGCGCCCCAGGCAAATGCACTTCTATTCATTTTCTTTTGATAAAAATATATTTAAATTAAAATGTTTTCTTAATCTTTTGGCAAAATAGTCTTTTGAGGCCAAAAGTTTAATTTGGCCTAATAAAGGTGGTTATTTGACTGTTATTTTATGTTAACTTATTGTTTTGCAGTTATTTGCACAAACTAACTACATAACACCTTTTGTTCCTGCTTTGTCAAAATAAATGAATTTATTTACCATGAACTCATGGATTTAAGGATGATCCTATTGTTATGCATTTTTTAATGTGTAGGTCTGTAAATGACCTGCGAGTTTCTGAATAGAGTATTCACTAGGGATAAAATATTTTTCAGATTCCATTGGTGTCAAGGTTGGATCAGAAAATCTGAAAGCCCAGAGGGAGTCAAGCAGGAAAAAAATTTAACACAAGGCAAGAGGTGTTTACAGCCTTAGAGACACTAAGGGGACCCCACAGTTTGATGACTTCTGATGTCCACATCTTTATCTCATTCCAAACACTTGATTGTAGGCAAAACCTATGACTTGCTTCTAATCAGCAGACGGTGCAAAGCAGATAGGATACCACGTCCATCATACGTGACATTATGTAGCAGACGGTCCTGCACATTGAGGGAGAATCTCCATGGGATCCATGAAATTAGAAGCCGTGTTGCAGAAGCCTACCCCACAAGGAACTTCACACGGCTCTCAGGACTGGAAGGGGGCCTACAGGCCTGGGGATGGTGTCCAGCTAACAGAATAAAAGGCCACAGAGAGCTGAAGCTCATGGAAATAGTAATGCTGTCAACATGATAATCCTGAACTCTTCTTCCCCATTAGACTTTTCCCCAGGATGAGAATACAGCCGACCAGTGCACAGAGCAGAGGGCATGGCTAAGGGATGCACAGACTCCTGACCCGCACAGTCTATGGGATAATAAATCCACGTGGCGTGAAGCTGCTAAATGTGTGGTAAATCATTCCACAGCAACAAACAATGACAATACTCTTGGAAGTACTCAAGGAGCAAGCGCAGAAACACAGAACTCCCTGTCAGTGCTCTGGGATTGCCCTGAGGGCCTCCTCATGACCAGAAGTGCCCGCGGCCCAACAGGAACCATCTGCATCAGAATGACTGTTGTCAAAGCACAGTCTTGATCAACAATGTTCCACCAACCATGCACTGGGCTGTGGGAGGGAAAAAAAGGGCATCTGCTTTCCTGATGCCTTTTAGCTATCCCAAGAGTACCTCCCATTAGTGGAGTGGGAACCAGAGCCGTGCTGCCAGGGCCTCAGGAAAATGCAGCTCCCTCAGATTTGCACTGGGCACTTGGCGCACCGCAGTAATGAACAGTGGCGGCTCGGTGCACATCTCCTGAGTCCGAGATGTCAAACCTCAGGAAGCTCATTTATGCTCTGGAATCTCAAACAGTGTCTTCTCTACAATGTGAAAACCGTTATCTACCATGTTGGTTACAGAGACGATGACACCTGTCTGTAGCACCTAGAAATGCCTCTCTGGATGTGTAACTACTATTATTACTATTATTGCAGCTCTCATTATTATTAGCTAGCATTAAATCTTTCTAGAAAACATGTGTTCCTCCTGTGCTAAAATCAGATCTTTCCAGGATGTACTCATGTCCCTGGGCCGGTTCCTCTTCTTCTGCTCCTCAGTTAACATCTCAAGCATGACCTTGCCACCCTTTCTAAATTGTTTCCTTTCTTTACACCGTCAGACAGGTACAGCTCCTCTCCATTGTCGACTCCCTTTTAAGGCCCCTCCCTCTGATCTAGCTTCAGGCAGAAGGACTCTATTAAAACTCTTCAAGTCACAAATTACCTTATTCTCGGCTGTTTAAATCCTATTTAATTATTCCTCTTTCTTCCTGAGCTCTTTTTTAAAAAGATGAAGTCCAGAATATTTTGTTGCCCCTCATTGTTTTTGAGGAAAATATTAATGGGAAACCAACTAATTTCCAGGTACTAAATTGTGGCTCTATATAAATGAAAAAAATATCTATTTAGGGATGATGAGACCAGTGAGGGGATAACTTGCATCAATTTTCATATAGAGTAGTATAAACAAACCTAGAACAAGATACCCAAATCCAGAGCAGTACACACAAACCTGGAGCTACACACTCACACCTCGAGTAATATACACAAACTTAGAACGGTGCACATAAACCTAGAGCAGGATACCCAAATCTGGAGCAGTATACACAAATCTGGAGTGGCATATGTAAATCTAGAATGTATACACAAACCTAGAGCACATAAACAAATCCAGAGCAGAATACACAAACCTAGAGTGATATACCCAAATCTAGAGTGGCAAACACAAGGCACAGGAAAGTGAACTGGAGTATTTTTAGGAGGAGCGTATGCTTGACCTAAGGCTTGAAATGTAGAGAGCAAAGGTAAGAGAGGATGTGTGAGGCGGTGGGAATGCATATCTGATGCCTCCATCTTTACACCTTGCACAGAACTGTGACTGTTCCAGTATCTCTCATTCCCCCTCTCTGACTTAATCTCAGGATTGATCAACTCTCTTGATGGGAGCCCAATCTGGAGTCTGTCTGGATCACAAATCTGAAAATGCACCCATTACTCTTACTGGATCTCTTTTACTTTTGTGCTGAAATTTGTGAAGGAGAAATAAAATATGGAAACAAGGATTGTTTGACTTATAGGTTTTGTTTACATACATACTAGATGAGAATCATTTGACCATGAATCTTTAAAAATTATTTTTGTTTCTATAAAATTCATAAATACTCTAATTGTAGGTACCCTATGTTGACTTTTTCTTTTTCCTTCCCCCCTCCACTTCCCAAAGCAACACTGAGCACAACGTACACAGATGTACACCAATGCTGAAATGAATTCCAACCTAATGGTATGATCTTTCTATGACATGGCAGACTAATATATTTCCAGGTATTTGAAATTTATCATTCATAGTGTGTTGTCTCTGAACACACAGGCAAAAAGACTCTACAAGTTGAATATCATTTCAGCAATAATGGGGTGTATCAGGATAAGGTGATTTCTGTGTGATTTTAGTTCTAAGGAGAATTGTTCTCTTTCGTCTCTTCACTGTGGAGAAAGTATTTTCATTTCCATAGTCAGTAGGAAGTCAATACACAACCAAAAACATAATTTCATTTTTATTTTTAGATGTCATGGCTTGAGAGTCCCCACATCTCCTTGATTATTACAATAAAAAATTAAGTCGAATATAGGGAATTTAAAGAAGAAATAGAACATTCTCTAACACGCCATTTCACTCTTCATATACTATTCCTTTTTTTTTAGTTATATATTTTCCAGTATTTTTCCAATTTAGGAACAAGTATAATAAGTTTTGAAAGAAAAACTCAGAAGACACATATATTTTGTGTATGTCTTTATGACAAGTTATCTATTACAGCAGGGAGAATCGTCTGCAGACTTGCCATCAAGATTCATTACAATCGTTATTGCTTCACATAAAGAGGGATTTTGCCTAAAAAATAAAGCATAAGGACTTTGGGAACTGCTACTTAAAATGAGATGAGAGTCTGAATTGTGCTAATGCAGATAAAGCAGCCTTGACAGAACTATCTTTAGATTGAATGTACCAATCACTGGTATTCTCTGGAAAATAAATGCCTGCATTTTAATTATCAACTCAAAACAGTGTCATTTGGGTAAATTACAAAGTTTATGGCTGAATGCTGGACTTAACTTTCACTTACAAATGAACACGCGACAAGGCAGAAAAAATAAAAAATTACCCGTGAACTTAGAAACTGTATGGCTAATTTTAATGTGGTCACAGCATAAATCAATATGAAGAATAAGTAAGTGCAGCAGAAAACAAATAGTCTTTTACTGTTTTAATCTACCCCACTTAAAGGCATCCTGCAAACGTGTTATATTTTTACTAGTTCTATAACTGCGGTGATACCACGATGATATTCATCACTTGTTGGGAGATGGCTGTAAGTGCTGGGCCACCCCCTGACAACCACGCTCCTTTCATATCATCTACGGTCACTTCATGAGAACTGCATGGTTTGTATGTTCATTGTTCATATCATCTGGCCCTACCTCAGACAGATTCGATCAAAAGTACTAGTATTTGGCACAGGAATTTAAAACATTTCCAAGCTCCTCAGGTTATTTAATATATACTGACATTTGAGAACCATGACTTAGAAGGATAGAAGTTTCTATATCCATGTATGCTCTTTATCACCATCAAACACATAAACTAGGAGGACTCACATTAGAAGTCATCAAAAGCAAACTTCAAAGAAAAAAATACTCACTAAATAGTCATACCCATTGTATGGTTTCCAGTGTAAAAAGGTGTTGTGATAAAAGGAGACAAGAAATAAAATTTTGGGGGCACCTGAGTGGCTCAGTGAGTTGAGCGTCCAACTCTCGGTTTCGGCTCAGGTCATGATCTCAAGGCCCTGGGATTGAGTCCCATGTCAGGCTCCTTGCTCAGAGGGGAGTCTGCCTCTTCCTCTCCCTCTGACCCTCTCTCTTCTCTTTTTCTCTCTCTCTAGAATAAATAAATAATATCTTTTAAAAAAAAGAAAACTTTGGATGATGCATGCACTTATCAAAAAATATTTCTTGAGACCTTAACAAGGAGCAATGTCTTAAGCCCTGGGGATACAGTAATGAAAGCAAACAAAACACAGAAAAATGTTTCTCAAACCAGCATCAATGTTTCCCCCCACAGCAACCTAGTGGTAGGAAACAACAAACAGTAACATAATAATGAACTATACAGAATGTAGGAAATAATGTGTGATATCATTCATTTTTGAAGGCTACATTATGGAATTTTCCATTACACTTATTTTTCTTAGCAATTTAATGAGGTTATTCTTTTATCTTCTGGATTCCATTGTCTCTGTGAAAATCGTATCTCCCTTTCTCTACTGTTCCTTAAAGATAAAGTGTCTTCCTTTCTCTGGATACTTTTAAAGATTTTTATTTATTTATTTATTTGACAGAGAGAGAGACAGCGAGAGAGGGAACACAAGCAGGGGGGAGTGGGAGAGGGAGAAGCAAGCCTCCTGCAGAGCAGGGAGCTCTTTGGGGGCTCAATCCCAGGACCCTGGGATCATGACCTGAGCCGAAGGCAGTTGCCAAACGACTGAGCCACCCAGGCGCCCCACTCTGGATACTTTTATATGTTTCTTTTTGTCTTTGGGTTTTCAATAGTTGCACTGTGATGTTTAGGTATGTGGAGTATGTGTGCACACGTGTGTGTGCGCACGTGTGTGTGCACATGTGTGTGTGCACATGTGTGCATGTGCACATACGAGCATAGGGTTTATAAACCATCTTGATTCTTTGGTCTGATGTCTGTTGTCAGTTTTGAATTTTTTTTTATCAGGCAGTATCTCTTTAAACATTTCTGTTCCTAATGCTCCCTCTGTTCACAACCTCTGAGTCACAAATTATGTATATCTTAGAATTTTAAACTATTTCCTATGTTACTTTTAAGATGTTTTGTATATTTTGTAACACATTTTCTCTCTGCATTTTAATGTGGATGTTTTCTACTCCTTATTTTCAAATTCAACAATCTTTTTATTGTGTCTAAACTGTTTTTAGACATAACCATTGAATACCATATTTTTAAATAAATTCAAGTTCTCAGACACAATTGTCTGTCTTATATATTCTGTAACATATTTTTTCAGTTATTTTTAAATGTCTGTCCTATAACTACAAAATCTAGATCACTTGGAATTTCTATTACTCATTTCTCCCTGTCTCTCTGTCTCTGTCTCTGTGTGTGTGTCTGTGTTTGCATGTGTGTGAGTGTGTAGTATTACACTAGAAAGGAATCCACCTCTTTAATCCACTCCAGTCCAACCTATTAATGATATGTTCACCCCCTGCTGGCTGTCAAAAGGAGACTGCCCGCTTGTTCTAACGGACACTCCCCATTTCTAGAGTCTTTGGAAGAATCTTCCATATGGGCTTCTCCTTGGCTGCTGACTTCTTCAAGCCAACAGGAAATCCTTCCATCAGAGAGACCCCAATCCCTTTTTAGAGGCTCTACCTGATTAAGGGACATCCACCCAGTAAAATCACCCTTTGGAAGACCTCAATATCAGCTGATTTGAAAGCTTAATTACACCTGCAGACTTCTTTCACCTTGTCCAGTTGGTGAGGAGCAGGTCACAGGCCTCACCCCCACTCAAGGGGAAGGGATTATACAGACCATGACAGCAAGAGGCAGGCGTCATGTGTTTGACCCCAGGGTTTACCTTGCACAGCCGCCTGATGGGAAGTCACTCCGAGGAGAGCAGATGCACTTCCTGTGCATCCTCGATCTACATTCTTGGCCCTTTAACTGATGACTCCATGAAAGCCCTGGATGCAAATGTCTACCCACCCCCAGTCTAGTGGGATTTCTGCAAGTCCTATTCTGCTGGTTTCTCTTCAAGTGGTGGCCCATGAAGTGAGTTGACAAATATCCTTTGAGGAAAAAAAATCTGCCTTCTTTCCCATCAAATCCTGCTGCCTTAGTTGTTCTTTGTACTTTCAGCCTGTCTTCCTTATTTTGTCTGTCTGGTTGTTGTGTTTTTAATCTAGTTTTTATAGTTGTTTCCAGGGACAATATTCCTTCCAATACCAGCCACTTCCCCCGAGCTCGAAGCAGAGTCTGATAGTACATGATTATTTTAATCTTTTGCAAACTCACTCTTTCTTCTTTGAAATTAGATTCATTTTGTTTTACATAATACACAGCATGAGGCAGAACTCGGAGGAATTAGTGTTCTCCTGTCATAAGCCTGTCTTTTCACCCCCTCATCCAGATGCATGGCTTGGGAATGTTAGTTTAGTTTTGTTTTTGGAATGTTAGCATTTTAGTGTCCTAAGGAAAGAAGGGAAGAAGACCCAGGTTAAGAAGTTCTTGTACATCACTCATCTCCCTCTCCTCCACACGTGCTTTTTAAATTCACTTCCTAACTTTGTTGCCATCAGTGTTAGTGACGAAGCAGAGCTTGGATAAGAGTTTTAATCACCCCATAATCTCCATTAATCTCTTCTCCATCAATCTTCAAGAGGAAAGATAATTTCTCAATCATAATATAGGGAAGCATTCAGCCCAATTCAAGTATGATTGTTACTCCTAACCCCTTCCTATAGAGATTTCTAGATTTGCACTAGCTGCCATTTTATGCTAGAGTGAAATCTCTGACTCAGTTTACTGAGAAAGTGTGGCACTAAAAAAGAGAAGACTTGAGGAATTCAGCTGGATAGGGATCAAACCATTCTGAACACCTACAAACTCAACAGGAAATCAAAGAAAAGAATAGCAACAACTCTCATCAGAAAAGCGACCACTTTCTGGAAGGTAGGATGTGCGGAGAAGTGAATCAGAGGTGATATTCGGGAGGATAGAAGGCGGGGGAGGGGCCTCCATCAGCCACTTCTGGCAAGTGATAGAGCCACGGAGCACAAAATCGGAACTTTTAAAAGTCTGATACGCTGAGGGACGCCGCTCCAGTGGCTAGCAGGGGGTGGAACCCTCGCGGGACAGTGTGGTCTCAGGACCCTCGGGGTCATAGAAAGACCAGGGGTGCCTGAGTGTGGCAGGGCTCCCAGGTAATGAGCAGGGAAGCCGGCTGCAGAGGCGGAGCCCAGGCGAGGGCTCTCAGCTCGGGGTTGTAATAAACCGTGATCCGCGGCACACACGGGCCCCTGGTCCTCCAGCAGGGACCCAACAAGCAGCAGATCTGGGGAGATTCACATTCCTCCCCTGGGAGGAGCCGCGCGGGAGTGCACCGCAGGGATCTGCTGGGTTTGGAGACTCCACACGGGGTCGGGTGCCAGAGATAGAAACGCGCGGTCACAGGCCGGGTGAGCCCGGAATGCAGCCGGAGACCGGGGAGACGGGAATGACTGACTGCTTTTCTCTGGGGGCTCACTGAGGAGCGGGGCC
>NW_028025544.1:0-625 GCF_054177405.1 Leptonychotes weddellii
AGAGGGCCCCTGAATAGGCATGAAGGAGGCTCATTTTACAGATTACTGCTAGGGTATTTTCATTGGATATTTTGATGAAGTAAATTTTCTTGGGGGTCCGTGTGCAAATACTTGCCCTTTCCTAAGGGTTAAGCCTAGAAAATTGATACTCTTTCAATGCTGCAAATATGTATTGAGCAGCTATTATGTGCCAAGTGCTATTAACATACGGAAGTGTGGACAGAGAGTCATCCCTTTTTAAAAGAAGTTTACAGGGAAGAGAGTCTCATGAGATCTGAATATGGCAGGTAGTATACTGAGTTCAATGAAAACGTGCTCTTAGCTTAGCTTTTCACTTTTTACTCAGCCTTACAGAATAAATAACAAATGAGCTACCTTTCTGTCCTTATGCAGGTGTCTTAAAAGTCATTATGGACCTATGTACAGAAATGTGAACACAAAGCCCAAAGTTAAATTCCCAACCTTCTGCCAAAGTAAAGAGCTACATTGTATTATTTTATGTAGATTAAAGTATAATAACTGCATTAGCCCTTTTAGGTAAAGACAATGTGAAAGTGATTTATAATCCGATTCCTTTAACCCTCACCAAGAACTAGGCAGACATAAGAGACACATAAGCATACAT
>NW_028025545.1:0-625 GCF_054177405.1 Leptonychotes weddellii
GGAGTCTGCTTCTCCCTCTGACCCTCCTCCCTCTCATGCTCTCTGTCTCTCACTCTCTCACTCTCAAATAAATAAATAAAATCTTAAAAAAAAAAATTAAGAAAAAAAAGATATTATAAGGGTTTAACACTGCACTCGATGCCTGGTTAGTAGCTATTATGATTATGGTCATTAAGTTCTGATTGTCATTAAGAATATGTTTTTTTTGTTTTGTTTTGTTTCACTTTTTATTTTGGGGTAATTATAGATTAATGTGTAGTTTTAAGAAATAAGTCAGAGCAGTTCCCTATAAACTTCACCCAATTTTTTTTAATCTCAATTTCTTGCATTAATTGTACTACAATATTGCAAGTAAGAAATATGCATCGTTACATCACTGACATTATTCAGATTTCACCAGTTTTATAAACACTCATTTGTGTGTGTGGGGGGTGTGGGTGTATCCTGTGCAATTTTATCATAGATCTGTGTAACCATTACCATAGTCAAGATATAGGATAGTTTCATCATAAGGATTCCCCGTGCTCCCTTTTACAGTATAGTAATTTTATAGCTACTTCTCTCCTTTCTTCTGCCTCTTCCTAATACCTGATAACCACTTATCTCTTCTCCATCTGTATATTTT
>NW_028025546.1:0-625 GCF_054177405.1 Leptonychotes weddellii
AAAAAAAAAAAAGTCAATTCTCTCCATGATTATTTTAAAAATATTAAAGAAACCCAAACCGTAACAACCTAACAACAACAAAACAGAAGGAAAAACTGAAACAAAACTTGGGCTGACACAGCTCCCTGCTCTGTGGTATAGGAATTTCCAGTCCTAGGGAAGGTACCATGAACATGGCTTTCTTTATATGCCCTGGGTGCCCCTCAACGTTGAAGAGTGGGAGGAGTCCCAGCAGGGGTTCTGGAGACTTACCCAAGATTTTCTTCCCCCCACAAAAGGAGGGGTTGGCTTCACAAGCTCTCCAGTCCTTCAGAGCAGGGGACTCATCTCAGCCTCCTGACACAGGTACATGTTGACCTACCACCCTGGCTTGCCCAGGACTGAGGAGGGGTTCCCCGTTGGTGGGACCTCCAGTTTTAAAACTGGGAAAGTCCCAGGGTAAATTGGGACAAGTTAGTAACCCTCACATGACTTGGGAAAGTCACATCACTTATCTGAGCCTCTGTTTTCTTATATGCAAAATAGAAAGAATGGTTACCCTGACTACTTCACCGGGTTATCGTGAGGTGCTAACTTTAAATTGTAACTTCTAAATAAATGTGAGTTTGGGGACATTATTTTTTTT
>NW_028025547.1:0-625 GCF_054177405.1 Leptonychotes weddellii
GGTTGCTGGCCTCTTGTTTTCCCAGCCTGTCTTCTGGGGGAGGGGCCTGCCACGCTGTTGCTCAGGCAACCCTGTTGGGGCAGACTTGCCCTACGCCCCTGTGGTGGGGATGGGCTCAGTGGAAACCGGTTTTTTGGGGCTTTTGTTCCCTGGTGGCTTTCCCTGGCTGCTTTCCGCATCTCTTCCAAGAGTCAGAACAGAAGAGACCATTTCCAACCCTCTGCCTAAGAGCAGAGAGATTGCAGTCTGTTCTTCAGTGAGCTCTCCAGGCCACACTATCTCCGTTTCTGTCCATGCTGCCAGAAACTGCAGCATCCTGCATTGTGCGCCCCTCAGTTGCACTCCCAGTCCTCTCCTCCAGGTGGGGGCATGTCTCTGCCCTTTGCACTTCTAAAACCACCAGCTTCCCCTAGTTCACATGGGTGGCCCCGTTGCTCCGGGTTTCCATCTGGGGGACTGCCCTAAAGTCCTTTCCTACTGCTACCAGTGTGTGAGTGTGTGCCCCATCCCCAGCGCAGGAGGCTATCACTCACTGGTGGTGTAGTATCCCCATGGCCAGGCTCCCTTCCTGTGCTGTTTATCCTTCGATATCTGCCCCCAGAATCACAGCTCCCCGCTGCATACC
>NW_028025548.1:0-625 GCF_054177405.1 Leptonychotes weddellii
ATTGTAGCCTTGGGCAGGCCACTCAGGCTCTCTATGCCTCAATTTCACCTGTAAAATAAATATTTACAATATCCACCTCATAATGTTGTGGGGAATAAATGAGTTAATAGATGAAAGGCACCTAAAGCTGTGCTTGGCAAACATTAGCATTCGATATATGTGGGGATTTTTTGTAATGAATTCTGGATTTGTGATGTGGATGAAGAAGACCTTTCCTTGGTGAAAAAGAAAAATATTCCTATATTTTATTTTATATAATAGATTTTCACTTCTTATTTTTAGCATATTTTTGGTCTTAAATGCAGGTAAAATGTATTTAGGTACTCTGTGTAAAGTAGGGAGTTAGCGTTGTGGCTTTGTTTCTTACAATGTAAAGCTTGTTGCCCTGACATCATTTATAAATAATTCATCCATATCTCGCTGGTTTAAACGGCCTGACATTTTCCTGAATTCAGTGGCTGTTCCTTCTATAAAAAATACCTTTTAAAACAGAATAGAAAAATTTCCTGTAGGACAGCTTAAAGGGCCAGAGGAGAAAATAGGAAAGTCTCTCACCCTACTACACTTGGCAAAGGAAACACAGATTCCACTGCTTGAGAATCCAACTCTGAATTCTGGGAGTCTG
>NW_028025549.1:0-625 GCF_054177405.1 Leptonychotes weddellii
TGACCTGGGGCTCAGTCCCAGGACCCTGAGATCATGACCTGAGCCGAAGACAAACACTTAACCAACTGAGCCACCCAGGTGACCCTGGAAAATACTGTTTTGAAGGGATGTTGTTGGGATAATATATACAGGGATAATAATATCATTGACAGTAACCTTTCTGGGCAGCCTACAAGCATTGAACTGGGAAGACACTAACCCTGCCCCAGTCCCAGGGCTTGACAGGTGCCCAGCACTGTGCTAGGTAATAAAGATACAAATATGAGGAAGCCACTGACTTCACCCTTAAGTAGTTTGCAGTGTGCTCAAAGGAGAGTGTGAAGTAACCATCACTCTGTCTTGATAATGTTGACTTCACCCCATCAGATGCCTAAACAGAAATGTCTGAGAAGTGAAAGGTGATGTTAATGGGGCGCCTGGGTGGCTCAGTCGTTAAGCGTCTGCCTTCGGCTCAGGTCATGATCCCAGGGTCCTGGGATCGAGCCCCGCATCGAGCTCCCTGCTCCGCGGGAAGCCTGCTTCTCCCTCTCCCACTCCCCCTGCTTATGTTCCCTATCTCGCTGTGTCTCTGTCTTGTCTCTGTCTTTCATATAAATAAATAAAATCTTTAAAATAAATAAATAAA
>NW_028025550.1:0-625 GCF_054177405.1 Leptonychotes weddellii
TTCCGAATTCTCACCTGAAGAATTCATCACCATGTACATCCACGTATAAAATCTGTGATTCCAGCGGTCTACCCCATTCCACTTGTGATACAGTAATTCCATGTACTTGTCTGTCTTTTTTCTATCCTCTGTCCTGCTGAGATTTAAATGACTAGAAGCAGAGCACAGAGGCTTCACTCCCTTGTTGCTCTTGTGAACACCAACAACACTATTCTCTTGTCCATCAGCCACATGCTCACATTTTCACCCAGGTGTAGAACCTTCAGTGTCCACACCTTCAGAAGTTTTCCAGGCTACAGTGTGCTCAGTTCCACTTTACCCTCATTCTGTGACATGCAGAGCAGCCCTTCGATCAGGAACCACAGCTCTGTACTCACCATCTATATAATCTACAGAGCCACTAAAAATTTGGCATCATTGGTTGCTTCATGAGATACTGAAAAGATAACGAAGACCCTGGGTTCACACTATCCAGCGTTTTAACAAAGTGCACACATAGTACCATCAACTAAAAGTCTACAAACTGTTTATCCACTTCTGGAGTGAGGCATTTAGTTATCTCCACCTCAGGCTACTTGCCCTCAGAAGACAGACTCATACAGGGTAGCCACAGGCGAGCTGGAGA
>NW_028025551.1:0-625 GCF_054177405.1 Leptonychotes weddellii
TTGTGTTCCCTCTCTCGCTGTGTCTCTCTCTGTCAAATAAATACATAAAATCTAAAAAATAAAATAAATAAAACTTGTAATCACAGCCTATCACTCACCTGCTTAAACTCTTCCAACAGCTTCGTATTCAGAATAAATCCCAAGTCCCTCCCCGCGCCCAGGGCCTGCCCTTTTGGACCTTCCACTTTTCCGCTGGTGGAATAAGACCTGAACTGCACCAGCTCCAAGGTCGGCCGGCCCCGGGCAGGCCGTGGCTATGCCGGGCATCCGCCCATCTCCAAAAGGGACAGCCTCTTAACCCCTCTGGAGGCCCGGGAAATCCGAGGCATGTAAGACTGTTAAGAGCTGACCACCCCTCGGGCTCCTCCTCTGTCCAGAGGCCTTTGCGACGAACAAAGGCGCCTTTCTCTGGCTCTCACATTGGCCTGCACGTGGTACCGGCTGAAAAGTGTGAGGACAAATGGACAGACAGCGTGAGCAAGAAGGCCACGGAGCTGGGCTCCAGCAGACCTGGGCCCTGGGCCTCTCTGCGAATAACTCATGCTACGGCTCCAAACCTCCGTGTTTCCATTTCTTCGTCTACATAATGAAGCGAGGAGCCTGGCTCCCCAAAATCCCCCCCAAC
>NW_028025552.1:0-625 GCF_054177405.1 Leptonychotes weddellii
TGGTTCCTGAGCCTGGACACCGGGCCATCAGCTGTGAGACAGTGCCCAGGGGGCAAGAGCCAATGGGGGCATCGTGTTTACTTCTAGGGTATTCTTCCGTGGAGTAGAAACCGTGCCCTCTGGTGCAACCCTCAGCCTGTGGGCCATTGGCCTCTACTTCCCCTCGCTGGCCTCGTCGACAACCATGCTCTCCATCATTTGCTTCACCTTCCCTGCCCTGGCCTTCTTTTGCTTTCTGGAACACCTCACACTGATCCCCTCCTTAGGACCTTTGTGTTCCCAGCTCCCATCCCCTGGGACCTTCTCTCCAGCTCTTTCCAGGCTCCCTCCCTCCCTTTACTCAGGCCTTTGTTCTCTGAAGCCTCATCTGCCCACTCGGTCACTGGTCACTGGTGGTCAGGCTCCCCTTCACTTCCCTGAAGGACCTTCCTCTAAGTCTTTGTTCCAGCTGCATTTTCTATTCCTCTAGCTGTGAGTTTCATGTTTATTATCTGGTTTATTGTGTAAGAATATAAGGGGTTTACAAGTAGAAATCAAAAAGGCTATTAATGAGGTGCAATCAAAAATGGGGGCGCTAACTGCTAGGATAAATGAGGCAGAAGAGAGAATCAGTAATATAGAAGAC
>NW_028025553.1:0-625 GCF_054177405.1 Leptonychotes weddellii
TCAAGTCATGCAGCTGGTTAGTGAGGTAATCTGGACCAGGTCTCCTGGTTTGGGTTCAAATGCTCTTCTTAAAAATCAGGAGATATCACCTCACATCTGGTAGAATGGCTATTCTCAAAAACACAAGAGGTAACCTGTATTGGTGAGATGTAAAGAAAAGAGACCCCTTGTGCGTTGTTGGTGGGAATGTAAATTGGTGCAGCCACTGTGGAAAACAGTACAGAGGTCTCTCAAAAAATTAAAACTGGAACTATCATATGATCTAGCAATCCCACTTCTGGGTATATATCCAAAGGAAATAAAATCACTATCTGAAAGAGGTATCTGAACCCTATTATTCATACATTATATGCAGCTTTATTCACAATAGCCAAGACATGGTAACAATCTAAGTGTCGACTGACAGATAAATGGTTAAAGAAGTTGTAGTATATATACACAATGGAATATTACTTCGTCATAAAAACTAAGGAAATCCTGCCATTTGGGAGAACATGAATGGACCCTCAGATAACAACACTCATTCCAATGAATGGGGACATGTTTCAGACTTCTGCCTCAAGTCTTCCAAGTGTCCAGATAGCCCCTACCCAGTTCTTCAGAATCGGCATGTGTATTGTAACCT
>NW_028025554.1:0-10722 GCF_054177405.1 Leptonychotes weddellii
TGCTGCTATAAACATCAGGGTGCACGTACTCCTTCGGATCCCTACATTTGTATCTTTGGGGTAAATACCCAGTAGTGCAAATTCTGGGTCATAGGGTAGCTCTATTTTCAACTTTTTGAGGAATCTCCATACTGTTTTCCAGAGTGGCTGCACCAGCTTCCATTCCCACCAACAGTGTAGGAGGGTTCCCCTTTCTCTGCATCCTCACTAACATCTGTCGTCTTCTGACTTGTTAATTTTAGCCATTCTGACTGGTGTGAGGTGGTATCTCATTGAGGTTTTGATTTGGATTTCCCTGTTGCTGAGCGATGTTGAGCACTTTTTCATGTGTCTGTTGGCCATTTGGATGTCTTCTTTGGAAAAGTGTCTGTTCATGTCTTCTGCCCATTTCTTGATTGGATTATTTGTTCTTTGGGTGTTGAGTTTGGTAAGTTCTTTATAGATTTTGGATACTAGCCCTTTAACTGATATGTCATTTGCAAGTATCTTTCCCATTCTGTCAGTTGTCTTTTGGTTTGTTTACTGTTTCTTTTGCTGTGCAAAAGCTTTTTACTTGATAAAGTCCCAACAGTTCATTTTTGCCCTTACTTCCCTTGCCTTTGGCGATGTTTCTAGGAAGAAGTTGCTGTGGCTGATGTTGAAGAGGTTGCTGCCTGTGTTCTCCTTTAGGCTTTTGATGGACTTCTGTCTCACATTTAGGTCAAAAGGATTTCTGACTCTATCTCCCTACCTCTTTATGATCCACAAGCCTTAATACAGCAGTTTGATCACTGAATGCAGCCATCCCCAAACAGGGTTCACCTATTCTTGGTCACCTTCTGGCTAATGATCAAGGTAATAGTGCAGAATTATATAGTCTCAATTTGAAGATTTTGCCCTGCACTCTGACCATTCCTAAGTATGATACATCTTTCTCTTTCCTGGCAGCGAATTCAGGCTGTATTGGTTTGTATACCCTCTTGGTAGCAGCCCAGCTAAAAGAAAGGATAGTGCATGTAAACCTAATTCTGTTTTAGTCACCTGGATTCTCTTTTTGGATTGACATGATCCTAGATCAAAAAGATAATGACAATTTGGTTAGTACACTGCTAGCTGAGTACCACATAATGACCCATGTTGGCCAAGGTAGGGTATATAATGAGTCTGTAAATTTTATGAAAATGCCCTTGTTGCTTTTATACCTGACCTAGTCCAGATGAAAGGTCTAGGGGTAAGAAGAATATGAGTTGAGAAAAGGTAAAAAGCTTCTCATTTTTTCATGAAATATTTTTGTCATTCTTGTCCTATGGGTTTGGAAGTTTTTCATTCTATTTTAATTCTATAGTAATTTTGTATAAATTTTGTCATGGTTTCCCATGGTAATTTCTCATGTAAATTCAGCTCAGCCTCTCATGAGAGTAGTTCTTGCCTACAAATTCTCTGTTGAAGTTATTACTATTACCGTTATTTTTACCACTTTGAGGTTATTAAAAAAATAGCATTCCCTGATGAGTTTCTTTCCTGAATGATGTTTTCCAGCTCACCCTTTCAATGAGGATGCATTCTTTATAGTTTTTGCCTTTATGATAGAGTCACATATATAGCTTTCTATTTTTCATGGCCCTAAGGCTTATTCTCTTATTCCTCTATGTTTATTGATTAACTGAACACCTTGGGGTCCTATTATTGGCATTCATTTCCACAAAAGTTATGGCTTCTATGCTCACTTGCCACTTATTTTCAGACAGCTCTTTGTTTCAGGGAATTCTACTTTTTCTGTGGGCTCAACAATGCATGAAAATATCATAATTTACAGAGATCCCATGTCTTTTCAGAGAAAACATTGGAAAATATTGAAGTCACCATTTTGTTTTTGCTAATATTTCTATTATCTGAAAACCCAAAATTTTCTTTATAAAATTGTTTAATAAATTCATACACTTTGACAAGTATTATTTTTCTGTTTCACAAAGACTAATTTTCAAACTCTGATCAGGAATAATGTCAGGTAGATGGCAGAATAGGAGAAGCCAGCCTTAAAACCCTCACAGAAACACCAATTTTAATAATCACTGACAGATGAGAAAATCTTTATGAGAGCCTAGAAGTCTAGCTGAGAGGTTCTGGCACCTTGGGGAAACAAAATTGTGAAAATAAATGCATATCCCTGGGATGTGAGGATGTTTCAATATATTCAAATCAATAAATGTGATATACCACATTAATAAAATAAAGGATAAAACCCACATGATCATTTCTATAGGTGCAGTAAAAGCAGTTGACAAAATTCAACTTCCATTCACAATAAAAACTGTCAGCAAATTAGGTATATAAGGAATGTACTTGAATATAATAAAGGCCATATATGCTAAGCCCCTTGTTAACATTTTACTCAATGACAAAATCTAAAACGTTTTTCTTGAGTAATATTAGGAATAAGACAAGGAAGTCTCCTTTCACCACTTTTTTTTTTTTTTTAAAGATTTTATTTTCAACAGAGAGAGAGAGAGACAGTGAGAGAGGGAACACAAGCAGGGGGAGTGGGAGAGGGAGAAGCAGGCTTCCTGCTGAACAGGGAGCCCGATGTGGGACTCGATCCCAGGACCCTGAGATCATGACCTGAGCTGAAGGCAGACGCTCAGTGACTGAGCCACCCAGGCGCCCTCCTTTCACCACTTTTATTCAACATAATACTAGAAGCTATAGCCAGAGCAATTAGGTAAGAAAAAGAAATAAAAGGCATTTAAGTCAGAAAGGAAGGAGAACATTGTCTCTGTTTGCAGATGAAATGTTCTCATATATAAAAAAACCCTAAAAAAAAACAAAACCCTAAAGACTCTACCAAAAACTGTCTAAAGCTAATCAACAAATTCAGTAAAGTTGCAGGAGACAAAGCCGACATACAAAAATTAGTTGCATTTCCATATACTAACAATAAACTATTTGAAAAAGAAATTAAGAGAACGATCCCATTTTCGGTGGTATCAAAACAATAAAATACTTAGGAATAAATTTAACCAAATAGGTGAAAGATTTCTATACTGAAGTTGGTAAGACATTGTTGAAAGAAATTGAAGAACACTCAAATAAATGGAAGGATATACCATGTTTATGAACCAGAAGAATTCACATTGTTAAAATGACCACACTACCCAAAGAAATCTACAGATTCAATAGCATCCCTACTAAAACTCCAATGTAATTTTTCACAGAATATAAAAAAAATCCTAAAATTCACATGGCACTACAAAAATCTCCAAAACACTAATGCAGTCTTGCACAAGAAATAAAAAAGCTGAAGGCATCATACTTTCTGACTTCAAATTATATTTCAAAGCTGTAGTTATCAAAATAATATGCTATTGGCATAACCAGACATATAGACTGATAGGACCTAATAGAAAGTCCAGAAATAAACCCATGTGTGTGTGGCTAACTAATCTTTAACAAAGGTATCAAGAATACAAAGTGGAGAAAGGATAGTCTCTTCAATAAATTGTATTGGAAAAAGTGGATGTGCATTTGCCAAAAGATGAGATTTGGACTCATATTTTATACCACACACAAAGATCAACTTGAAATGGAATAAAGATTTAGACATAGGACCTGAAAAAAATAAAACTCCTAGAATAAGACTTAGGGGGAAAGCTTCTTGATGTTGGTGTTGGCAAAGATTTTTTTGTACATGACACCAAAAGCACAGGCAGCAAAAGCAAAAATAAACAAGTGGGATTGCATCAGACTAAAAAGTTTCTATACAGCAAAAGAAATGATCAACAAAGTGAAAGGCAACCTACTCAATGGGAGAAGATATTTGCAAACCACATATCTGAGAAGGAGTTATATCCAAAATATATAAGTAACTCAAGAAACTGAATAGCAAAAACAAACAGACAAACAAAATCCCACAGCAACAGCAACCCCCCAATCCAAATAAACTATTTAAAAAATGGGCAAAGGACTGGAATAGACATTTCTCCAAAGAAGACCTATTAATTGCCAATGGGTATATGGCAATGTACTCATCATCATTAATCATCAAGGAAATTTAAATTGAAACCACAATGAGATATCACCTCACACTGTTTGGATGGCTATAATAATAATAAATAAAAAAGGATAACAAGTGTTGCCAAGGATATGGAGAAAAGGAAACTATGGTACACTGTTGGTGGGAATGTAAATTGATCTGGTCTTGCCATTATTAAATGTGTATTGAGTTCCCTTAAAAAATTAAAAATAGGGCGCCTGGGTGGCTCAGTTGGTTAAGCGACTGCCTTCGGCTCAGGTCATGATCCCGGAGTCCTGGGATCGAGTCCCGCATCAGGCTCCCGGCTCAGCGGGGAGCCTGCTTCTCCCTCTGACCCTATCCCCTCTCATGCTGTTTCTCTCTCTCTCTCTCAAATAAATAAATAAAAAATTAAAAAAAAAATTAAAAATAGAGCTATGAGATCCATAAATCTCACTTCTGGGTATGTATCCAAAGGCTTTTGAAAAGATATTAGCTTTTCTGTGGTCATTGCCATACTATTCAAATAGCCATGGAAACATCCTAAATGTCCATTGATGGATGGATTGTTAAAGAAAATATATATACAAGTAATGGAATATTATTCAGCCATAAAAAAGAAGGAAATCCTGCCATTTGTAACAGTATTGATGGATGTGGAGGACATTAAGCGAGGTGAAATAAACCAGACACAAAAAGATAAATACTCTCATACATACATGTTCTCACTGTATATGAAATTTAAAATAGTCAAACCAATGGAAGCAGAGAGTAGAATGATGTTATGAGGCCTAGGGGAAGGAGGAAATGGGGAGGTGATGTCAAAAGGTATAAAGATGTGCAAGATAAATGAGTTCTGGTGATCTACAGGGCATAGTGCCTATAGCTAATGGTAATGTATTATTCACTTAGAAATTGTGAAGAAGGTAAATCTTATGTTTTCTTAACACATGTAACAATAATAACACTAGTAAGAAGAAGTAATAAAAAAAGAATTAATAGTAGCAGTTGTGGTGGTGGTGGTGTGGGAGGAAACTTTGGGAGATGATGGATATATCTATAGCCTTCATAATGGTGGTGGTTTCATGAGTATATACTTATCCCCAAACTCATTGATTTGTATACATTACTTTTCAATCATACCTCATATGAGGTCAATCATACCTTAGTAAAGTGGTTGAAAAAATTAAAAAAATTAAATATATGTAAACAAACAAAAACCCAATAAACCCTGTGTGGAATAGATATATATCACCTTTTTTGTTACATTATGGAAGGAGCAAGTATATAAAAATTGGGAGATCTTTATAATCTGACAAATTCTTTTTTTGGTCAGATTTCTTAATATAAAATGGGAAACAAATTGGATCTCAAAGGCTAGTTGTAGGAATTAAATGAGTAATCTGTTTAAAAATCTAGTAGAATTCTGGGAGAGAAAATATAGTGCCCCTCCACAGGTTTTCTGGTTTCTGTTAATAACAACTGGGTTTTCGGGTGCCTGGGTGGCTCAGTCGTTAAGCGTCTGCCTTCGGCTCAGGTCATGATCCCAGGGTCCTGGGATCGAGTCCCACATCGGGCTCCCTGCTCTGCGGGAAGCCTGCTTCTCCCTCTCCCACTCCCCCTGCTTGTGTTCCTGCTCTCGCTATGTCTCTCTCTGTCAAGTAAATAATAAATAAAATCTTAAAAAAAAAAAAATAACAACTGGGTTTTCATCTAGGAAACTACCCTTCCCCTATTACTCATAATCTTAGTTGGATCATTATTCAGAGTTCCAATTCCTGGCCATACTAAGCCAAGGGGACTTGCTTGCCCCATAAATTTGAATCGTGAGCCAAGCAATGTGAAGATGGAGCTTATTAATTTTAAAAGTGGTACTTTGAAGACTACTTTCCTTTCATAGTTGTTACTTAGATTCTCATCCTTGTCATTTTGAAGTCCTGTTTCATCAAAATTTTCTTTATTCTCTGAGCTTCCCATATTTTTCTGATAAATTCTGTTCTTGCTCATGCTAGTTAAAGTGAGTATCCGTTTGTCTTGCATGTAAGTATTTCTAATGGGTATATATGAAATTGACCATAATGTTCAAATATTTGAAGCCATTCATTTCATAAATATTTGTTGAATATTTATGCATTAGGCACTTTATGGTTTGCTGGAGATATATAAAAAGATCCCACACTCAAAATTTTTATAGTCTAGTTTTCCTATTTCCCTTTTATATCTCTCTTTCTGTGCCTTCACTTCATCCTCTCATTTTATTTTATTTTTATTTATTTATTTTTTTTAAAGATTTTATTTATTTATTCATTAGAGACAGAGAGAGGCAGAGGGAGAAGCAGGCTCCCAAGGAGCAGGGAGCCCGATGTGGGACTCGATCCCAGGACCCTGAGATCATGACCTGAGCCGAAGGCAGACGCTTAACCATCTGAGCCACCCAGGCGCCCATCCTCTCATTTTAATTACATTATTTCTGGAATTGCTTAACTATCTGAAAATCAGATTTCATGGAGGATGGTCACCTGGATTTTCCTTCTCTTTTATTTTTAATTTATTTTATTTTTTTAAGATTTTATTTATTTATTTGAGAGAGAGAGAATGAGAGAGAGCACATGAGAGGGGGGAGGGTCAGAGGGAGAAGCAGACTCCCTGCCAAGCAGGGAGCCCGATGCGGGATCCGATCCAGGGACTCCAGGATCATGATCTGAGCTGAAGGCAGCCGCTTAACCAACTGAGACACCCAGGCGCCCTTCCTTCTCTTTTAGACCCCACACACTGTTACCTATGTTTTCATGCCTATGACCCCACTTTTCTCTATCTTATTCTCTACAGAGATAGAATCTTTGTATTCCAAGTATTAGTAAGCCAAAATTATAAATTTAAGCATTGAATTATTAAATTTAAGATGACAGAATAAACTATATAGGGACTAGAATTTTTACAGCATCAGTGAGTTTTATAATAGATTATACATTATAAATAAAATCAGAAATGTGAAATATTTCTTTCTCTGGAACTCTCTGTCTCTCTTTTTTTTTTCTCTTATCTCTTACCTGTTTGGACTTGTGGATCTAGTAGGAGGAGTACCTACTAAAGGGCCTCATTGTTTCTGCTATGAGGTTGAGAAGAAAGGAAGCAAAGGTTTTATATCTCAGAGATGGGCTCTTCTCCCAAGGAGTCAATTACTTCTTATTTTCTTTGATTTCATTAGGTTGTTTCACTAGTGTACTAATATTCTAATTCCTCTAGTATCTTCCAGTATTCACGGTGATAAAATGGAAAATACTAAGCCCAGGGTATCAGTGTGTGTTTTTTGGCATGACTAATTCAAGCCTAAAGCTAATGGAGCAGAGTGCTGTCCATGGGCACCAAGGCTCCATGTGGCCAGTCCATTTCATTAATGTAGGAGGCTTCAGAGAAATATGGCACTAAAGATCGTATCTGGAGAACAAGTTAGTTGGTAGTGACTTCTGTGTAAATATGTCTTATCAGAGGAGTGTGATTTATGGTTTCTAGATCCTAATTTTTAAAAATGTAGTTTGGACAGACTTTTTTTTTTTTTTTTAGATTTTGTTTATTTATTTGAGAGAGAGAGAGCAAGAGTGGGGTGAAGTGTAGAGGGAGAAGCAGACTCCCTGCTGAGCAGGGAGCCCAATGAGGGGCTTGATCCTGGGACTGTGGGATCCTGACCTGAGCCAAAGGCAAACGCTAAATGGACTGAGCCATCCAGGCTCCCCTGGACAGACTTCTTTAACATCCTGACAATATAGTCATCAGATATCCAGGTTTCAGATTAAATTGGGAAAATTATTCATTTCCTACCTAGTTTCCATATGGGATTCCCCCCCACACTGATAATCATCATATCAAAATATTTTGGGGTAAAATAATAAAGAGCTCTTTTTGAAATTTGTATGACATGGAAAGTTAAGTTCATGTATGTGACACTAAGCAAGTGAAACGTAAAAATAATGTTTACTATATTTAAAATTTAATTGCATGCATAAGATATGTTTTATAAGCTTTGTACCTGGGACACCTGGGTGGCTTAGATGGTTAAGTGTCTGCCTTTGGTTCGCTCAGGTCATGATCTTGGGGTCCTGGAATCTAGCCCCACTTCCAGTTCCAGGCTCAGTGGGGAGTCTGCTTCTTACTCTCCCTCTGTCTCTCTCCCTTGCTCATGCTCGCTCTCTCTCTCTGTCTCAAATGAATAAATAAAAAAAAATCTATAAACTTTGTGTCTGTGAACCTCAAGATGCCTTTTGAAGCAGTAGGGAAAATTACTAGAGAAAAGGGAGAAAGAAATATCCCCTTTGTCCTTAGTATGCAATCTTCATAAACCTCAGAATATTTCTTATTATTTGCTTTCTCAATGTATCCGCATATTTATCTTTATAGAATTAGACCATATTTTTCTGTATTTTTGAAATGATGCCATTCCAAGGAAGTGAAATATTTATTTCACTTATTCTTGACAACACTTTAACATTCTTCCTGTGAAGTAATTTGTGGGGAGTTAAAAATAGCATTTAAAAAATCACTTCTACTTTCAGCCCAGACTGTGAGACGCATTCAAAATATGATTTCCAAAAAGTGCAGGAGGTGTAATGGAGGTGCTTTATTATTTTTTCTATGGCCAGTGAAATTTGAAATTTCAGTTTCTGCTTTCTGATTTATCTGTCATTTGACATGCTTTATAAAAAGAAATTGTCTTGTTTTCTTTTTTTTTTTAAAGATTTTATTTATTTGACAGAGAGAGACACAGCGAGAGAGGGAACACAAGCAGGGGGAGTGGGAGAGGGAGAAGCAGGCTCCCCTCAGAGCAGGGAGCCCGATGCGGGACTCGATCCCAGGACCCCGGGATCATGACCTGAGCCGAAGGCAGTCGCTTAACCAACTGAGCCACCCAGGCGCCCTGTCTTGTTTTCTACCTTTAAATCTTCTGCATTTAGTAAATAAAATGTTAGAGAAAGACTCTGATTCTATTGTCTGAGGGTGTCTAATAATTTTTATTAGTAAATTTATAAAGCCATATACATTTTGTTAAATGTTTATTGAAAAACATTGTGCCAGAGAGATTTGTTTAATGAGCAAAGGATTTGAACTGAGAAGAGTGTGTTCTTCGTATATTGTGTGAATATTATTTATGACTCAGGCTGAATAGACAATAGGAAAAATGAGGTTTTTGCCCAATGAAATGAAAGGTAATATTAGTTTTAACACCTTTTACTTTTTTCAAACAACCACTGGAAATAGAACAGAAATTGTCTATTCTTCCATGTCAAAGATAATACAGTATAGAATGATTTATACAGATGTCTTTTTGAGGATTCATTAGTGTAACATTCGACCAAAAAAAAAAAAACAGCAAAATATTGGCAAAGTAATTCAATGGCATGTGGAAGTCTCAAGCTCACATCTCCTCCTCCTTTTTAGATTCTTTAATACATAATACATTTTTCCTTCAGATTTTCCATTTTATCATCCTCATCATCATTCTCTTCAGAACCAGTTACATTTAATGTGTTAAGTCACATAGGAAAAATGCAAAATAGTGATTAATAATGTAATTAACTAAATTAAAATTTACTAAATTAGAAGTAAATTTATTTTTTACACGTAGAATAAAATTTTTTTTTAAGATTTTATTTATTTATTTGACAGAGAAAGACACAGCGAGAGAGGGAACACAAGCAGGTGGAGTGGGAGAGGGAGAAGCAGGCTTCCCGCGGAGCAGGGAGCCCAATGTGGGGCTCAATCCCAGGACCCTGGGATCATGACCTGAGCCGAAGGCAGACGTTTAATGACTGAGCCACACAGGCGCCTCTAGAATATAAATTTTAAATGTAAATTTATATAGAAATTTTACAACAGGAAAATAAAGGTAGACAAATACTTTTATTTTCAATAAATAAAATCATAATTTTTAAGAATGGGAATTTTATTTATTTTAGCAGCTTTCCTGATCAAGTCACCTTTTTTTTTCCTCAAGCCATCTCCTTCCCCTACCTAAAACTAGTTACTTGCTTTGTTAGAATACTGAATTATACCTCCCTAATGAGGGAGTGGATATTTTTCCTCTTATGATCCATGTTCTGCTGGCCAGCAGGTGCATTATAATTTGTATTCATGCAGAATCCTATTCTTTCTCCAATAAGATTATCTCTTAATCTTTGACAAAGCAGGAAAGAATGTCCAATGGAAAGAAGACAGTCTCTTCAACAAATGGTGTTGGGAAAATTGGACAGCCACATGCAGAAGAATGAAACTGGACCATTTCCTTACACCACACACAAAAATAGACTCAAAATGGATGAAAGACCTCAATGTGAGACAGGAATCCATCAAAATCCTTGAGGAGAACACAGGCAGCAACCTCTTCGACCTCAGCCGCAGCAGCTTCTTCCTAGAAACATTGTCGAAGGGAAGCAAGGGCAAAAATGAACTATTGGGACTTCATCAAGATAAAAAGCTTTTGCACAGCAAAAGAAACAGTAAACAAACCATAAGAGAATTGACAGAATGGGGGCAGATATTTGCAAATGACATATCAGATAAAGGGCTAGTATCCAAAATCTATAAAGAACTTATCAAGCTCAACACCTAAAGAACAAATAATCCAATCAAGAAATGGGCAGAACACATGAACAGACATTTCTGCAAAGAAGACATCCAAATGGCCAACAGACACATGAAAAAGTGGTCAACATCACTCGGCATCTGGAAAATCCAAATCA
>NW_028025555.1:0-625 GCF_054177405.1 Leptonychotes weddellii
ACACACACACTGGAGATCAAGGCTGAGGCATATGGTCCTTGAAAGAAAAGAAGTAAACCCCATAACCTGCACACACACCCAGGTTTCCCTGGGGGTACTTCCCAGTTCTCCGTGGGACACTGAGGAATAAATGTTCTAGCGCTGTCACAGTCCTTGCTTAAGGGTATGATTTAGGGCTGCCAATATGGCTGGAAAGAAGGAATACCCCCCAAACGAGGGAGCCCAAAAATGTATGTATAGATTCTCAAATCCTTGGCTGACTCCTGAACTGTGCATAAGCACAGAAGGCAGAATTGGAACAGTTCAAAAGAGTAGCTCATCAGGCTAGAAGGCTTCGTACATACCTCAGGCACTCCCTTGCGACCCTAAAAGAGCTGTGCTCACAAAAACCAAGACTGTGCACCGGAACAAAGTGTTATGTGCTCCAGGACTAAGGTCAAAAGTGAAATATATTTACCCTAGAAAAGCCAAAAACCGAGCCTCTACACAAGAATAAAATGATTGGCCAGTAAGTAATTTAATGACCTTCTAGAACAAAACCTAATGGTCTCTAAAGAAGGCTATGACCAGACTCTCCTAGATGTGTCATCAACAACATCCAGGATACAGTAACTCCTGCACACGC
>NW_028025556.1:0-625 GCF_054177405.1 Leptonychotes weddellii
TCTCCAGGTTGTGGTAGTAATGGTATCCACCTTTCACCCAGTGCTTCACCCACTTGCTTTTATTATCTCCTGACAGAAAATAAAGGAAAGATAAAAGAAACGCAGAGCCACACTTCCCACACTCACATATCTAACACTGCAGGATTATTCTGGCCAGGGTTAACAGTCTAAATAGAACCATTCCAAAAACCTGTTCCTTGCATCCATAAGAGTAAAGGGGAATCCTAAGTCCCTCTAAAATCATGGCTTCGTTATGTCTCATTTAGTTCACTCATTTCTACGTTATAAAAAGAAAATATGAAGTCCAACTGTGGAACTGACCTTGACTAACTTTGTTCCTTTCAAAGCCAGTATCTAAGACCTTGTGTGTCAGAAAACTATTCTGATAAAAAGATTTGCAACTATTCGGCCTCTCCAGTTAATAATAAAAAAAAAAAAAGGCCATGCAATGGGATGAAAAATCTTATCTTTATTCCTCTCTTTCTGCAGATAAACTACTTTTATATAGACTTATGCAATCAGAACTGATGACGCCCTATGAAAGATAAATTGTCAAATACTTGGATGCTTTTTGCCTTTTCAGAAAATTGACCTTTTTAACACAGCTGCCCTTAAGGCGGGTGGG
>NW_028025557.1:0-625 GCF_054177405.1 Leptonychotes weddellii
TGCAAGTGAGAACAATCCAGACCTCCCTTTATGTTAACTGCCCGACTGTCTCTCCTGGATGATGTCAGGGCCAGGACAGTCCTCTCCTGCAGGAAGGGGCCACCTGCTGTCCTGCTCCATGGAGACATGCCTGCTGTCCACCCCAGGCTCGGCACATCATGGAGTCCCAGTAAATGCCCTACGGGAGGACGCAGAAGGGACCGGGTCTGACGGCAGCGTCTCCGTGCCTTCCGGCAAGCCCGTGGCTGCATAAATAAGGTAGAATATTGGCGTCTGTTTTCCTTGCTTACAGGTATACACACTGATATTAATAATAAAAGCCTAATACAGAGATATCAAGCACTTAAATGGACACAGTTTGCTCCAAGGGCTTTATAAGGACAGACCCCCGCGGACCCTAACAACTCTATTGGGAGTGGACACCCTTATCTCTGCCTGACGTGAGAACACTGAGGCACGGAGAGGTTAAGCAACTTGCCTGATATTACAAAGGTAGCCGGTGCTGAAGCCAAGACATTAACTCACGCCGTTCCAGCCCAGAATCTACCTAATTATCATGGCACAGCGTGTATCTATAAATAGTTTTCACTGACGATGGCATTTGGAAAGAAAGTTAAGTTGTAAT
>NW_028025558.1:0-625 GCF_054177405.1 Leptonychotes weddellii
GCTCAGTGAATGCCAGGTTTTTTATATTACAAAAAAATAATTCAGAAGTTCTTAATTAATTCTAAATATTATTCAGAAAAAACTAATTAACAGAATGGCATATAAAGGATAATTATACTAATGACAATTCAGAGGCATATGTGAATGTTTGAAGGGATGGAGAAAAAATAGTTCCTATGGTGAGGCTGTAAATTAATTTGTTAATGAAACTGTTTTAAAGTTTTATTATATAAATTTGGAATCCAGTTCTCCACTGTATGTCTCCATAATATGTTTACTTATCAAATTATCTGACTCATTTTTCCTGGTACAACACAAATATGTGACAGAAGAGATAAGTGTGGGAAACCTACTAGAAATCCCATTCTAGGGGGTTATTTAGACAATGCCATCGGTCTGTGCTTGATGTCCATTTGCAGAAAATATCATATTATCCAGAAAAATATGATGTTAAGCAATAACTAAGCGTATGGAAAGAAAAAAAGTAGATAAAGAGATGTGGTGACAAAGAGCAGAGCAGAGGAGACGAAAGGGAGCTCTTCATCCTGGTGCGTTTAACACTGCTCCCAGGGATAGCGCTGATCAGTGCTGAAGAACATTGGCTTCTACAGCTTTTCAAATTCAG
>NW_028025559.1:0-625 GCF_054177405.1 Leptonychotes weddellii
ACATGAAGAAATTACGGCTTAAGAGAGCTTAAGCACTACTGAAGAAGAAGTGACTGATGGATTTGAATTTAACAATTATTTACTAAGTGTATGTGCACAGCACCATGCTAGGTTCTGAGGACATATGTATATCAAGCTCCATGATTTCAAACTCATAAGCTAGTGAGAAAATCACACAGGCCATGGTAATGAAATCCCAGTGTTATAATTTCATACTGACTTATAGATTATGTACTGTTTTACAGTGTTCAAAATGCCTTTCACATTCTTATTTGGTTCTCCACAATAAGCTCAAACAGTACAGAAGCCAGATATTCACATCACCCCTACTTATATGAGGAATATAAAACTGAAGAAGTTCAGGGACTTGCTCAAGGTAATGAGTCTATAAGAGACAAAGTGAGGAAGGAGGAAGTTGTTTGCCATATTATTACTATCTACCCAAAATGAATTAAAACCAACCTTGTTCTTGAAACTCTTATAAGCTGCTGTAAATTTATATCTAAATTCCCTAACCAGGTGGCTCAGTTGGTTAAGTGTCTAACTCTTGATTTTGGCTCAGGTCATGATCTCAGGATCCTGAGATCAAGCCCTGCATCATGCTCTGTGCTGGGCTCCGGCTCCA
>NW_028025560.1:0-625 GCF_054177405.1 Leptonychotes weddellii
ATTGTTCACTGTTCCTGAGTGGATTTGAGTTTTGGAAACGCCCAGAAGGAATCTGGAGCTAAATCTAGTGATTGAAGTGGGTGATTAAGCCTAATTAGACCATTTGTTATTACAGACAGAAAGAAACCAAATACAACTAAAGAAATAACAGATTTTCTTGTTTGGCTTGTTAACTGGCTTCTAAAGGAATATTCTAGAGAAGTCTTAAGAAGTTTGGGCTTTGGCAGTATTGGGCAGAGTAAGGATGCTCTCCCAAGGGGGGCTGCTCTGAAAGAAGTCATGCACAGAGAACTACTACATTTTGGTATATTTGCTTAAAAAGTAGCTCTCCCCATGGCCGGACTAAAGGTAAATTAGAAGGGGAAGCAGACGGCAGTGGAGGAAATGGGCCGTGAGAAAGAGAACACTGGCCTGTCCGAGAGGAGCAGAGATCAAGGGGACCCTGGGTGACAGCCGCTTGTCTGTTCCCAGGAGATGCAGGGTGCCATGTTCCAGAAGAGCAGGCCTGACTTCGGTTCCTCACCTTGCAGCTCTACAATATTCCATGGTGTGGCCCAACAAACGCCTCTCCTGTGGGAGCTTCGTGGCCTCTGCCCCTCCTGTTCACACTCAGCATGTCCCCCCC
>NW_028025561.1:0-625 GCF_054177405.1 Leptonychotes weddellii
TTTTTTTTTGCCATGTACCATGTCATGTGCCACTCAAGGGACACAATTTAATGCACTGCTCTGCTTCCCCATCTTCACTATCTCTGTGATGTGTGCAGGGCTCTGTTGCTCCATCTCACAGCGGGGTGCTCGGGAACATCCCACCTCAGAAAGGCAGTAGCCACCAGGAACTTAAAATGAAGAAGACTACCATTTGATTTTGAGCGGGCAGGTCTTAGCCAGGCCTCCGTGAGCTAAGAACACTTTCAGCCAGAGGGGAACCTACCCCAAATCCATAGTCACTGGAAGTACTGAATCGCAGACCCTCCCCCACATGTCCTGGTCACAGTGGTGCCAACCCTCGTGTGTGAAGAGGCTGTGGAAGGTCCCAGAAGCCAGGGAGACCACAAAGCAAACTTCTCCCCCAGGGGACATACATCAGGCCGGTGCTTTTCTCTCCCACATTAACCCTTGATCTGTCTGATTCCTCAGGCATATGGGCGAAGGGTCCGTCCCCTTGACCCCCAACACTCGTTTTCTCTACACACACATTTCATCTTGAACAGCCAAAAATAACAGTTCCAACCCATTCTTTCTTTTTCCCAAGCCGCTGGTTTTGCCTAAATGGATGACAATCCAACTGATC
>NW_028025562.1:0-625 GCF_054177405.1 Leptonychotes weddellii
AAAAGCCATTAAAGCCTTTTGTAGCTTTAAAATTTGTTGTTCATTATTCTATCAGCCATTTCCTAGAACATGCTTCCAAAATATTTCTTTAATGGTTTTGGAAGAAAGCATATGGAAATTTTTCTTAAACTGAAACTTTTCTTCTAATGTCCAGATGGGGCGTGTTATATCCATATTTTATACTACAGGTTTTCTCATATTCTGGGAGGACATTTGTCTGACCCTATTAATTTAGTATCTTTAGTGGAGATTTGCTTGTTAAAACAGAGCTAGCCCATATATATTCCTAGTAGGGATAGAATAGCTTAATGGCATGATTTAAGGAACACCAGCAGTGTCTCTCTGCCTACTTGTTAATGAATAAAATTCTTTCTTTGGGGACATTTCTTTTATTTTTGACTGCCTAACCTATTTTTTAAAGATTTTAAAATTTTTATTTATTTGACAGAGAGGGAGACAGCAAGAGAGGGAACACAAGCAGGGGGAGTGGGAGAGGGAGAAGTAGGCTTCCCGTGGAGCAGGGAGCCCGATGCAGGGCTCAATCCCAGGACTCTGAGATCATGACCTGAGCCAAAGGCAGACGCTTAAAGACTGAGCCACCCAGGCACCTCTAACTGCCTAACCT
>NW_028025563.1:0-625 GCF_054177405.1 Leptonychotes weddellii
AGGACATGGCCGAGGCCATGCTGATGATCTGGGGCGCAGGCGGGGGTGCGGGAGGGGGACCAGGAGCCGAGCACAGGCTTTCTGGGAGGATACTGCCGCTGGGATGAAGTCTTCATGTGTGACGCCATCCTGTTTACATAACAATATGTGTGCGCACGAACACTGATGCACGAACGATGGTCATCGACCTGCTTGCCATGGGGTTACGGGTTTCTGGTGACTTTCCTTTCTTGTACCTTAAAGCTTTGCTAAAACTTTTATACAAAAAATTTTTTTAATTAGCCACCAGAACAGAACAATAAAGCCGTTTTACTGTGGGGGAGAAACAGCTGTACAGGAGGTGAGGTTTGTGAGGTGCTGGCTCTTGCCTGCCATGGAAAGGCAGTAATGTGTGCGTGGTCACGGGATCAGCTGCAGGGACATGGACTCAGCTGTGTGGTCATGGGATCAGCTGCATGGACACAGGCTCAGCTGTGTAGATGGGCGTGGACACGGGCTCAGCTGCGTGGTCACGGGCTCAGCTGCAGGGACATGGGCTCAGCTGTGTGGTCACGGGATCAGCTGCAGGGACACGGGCTCAGCTGTGTAGATGGGCGTGGACACGGGCTCAGCTGCGTGGTCATGG
>NW_028025564.1:0-625 GCF_054177405.1 Leptonychotes weddellii
CATGGCCGGGCTAGACGCAGATTGGCCGTCTTCCCTACAATCCGGGTCTCCGGAGATCGGAGCTCTTATAATAATAACAGTTAAAACATTTGTAGAGTGGTTATTGCCACATGCATCAGATCATTTAATTACTTAATCCTTAATTACTAAACAACCTTACAAGGGAGGCACTCTCGACCCCTCTCAGTTTATACGTGAGGACAGAGGCACAGAGATGGCAAAGGCCTTGCCCAAGATCACACAGTGAGCAGGTACCGGGGCTGTCCCGAGGAAGCTACAGGCAGTAAGCACGGGGTATCCTACAGTGGGGAGAGCCCTCGCCCCCTTCCTCCCACTGCTGCCGAGGGCTCACCACAGTCCAAGCGCTTCTCACGGGGCACGGGCCTTCATCCTTGGGAGGACCGTGTGAGACGGGTTTGGTTGCCTCCATGGTGCAGGGAACAGAAGTTCAGTGGGTAAGCAGGGGAGCCCAGCCTCCGTCTGAGCTCTGTCTGGCTCCATGTGAAACCCACACACTCAGCCATCTGCTGGCACAGTGCTCTCAAACTTTCCATCACCTGGGCACATGCTGGTTCAGTAGGTCTGGGGCAAGCCCCTTGGGGGGTGCCGGGGCTGCTAGTGCATG
>NW_028025565.1:0-27249 GCF_054177405.1 Leptonychotes weddellii
CCTGGCATATATTTGTGCCTCTCTCCGAGGGAAGAAAAGGGCTTGTGCCAGAAGATCAGTAAGACTTCAGCCCTTTTAAGTGGGAAGTCTTCCAGGATAAACAAAATTGTACTAACGGACGGTGAGTGATGGGCTTAAGCATGCACAATTAGGAGAGCGATATGCCTTATCTTTCTATTATGAAATATTTCAAGCACAGAGAAGACAGTAAATACATGTGTATCACCATTCAGAAGTGTCAGATCTTAAGACTTTGCTATATTGGCTTTAGCTCTTTTAATTTTTTGAAGAAACACAACTTTTCAGGTTCTCTGATTGCACTGTCTCCCTTCCAGAGGTGACCACCATTCTAAACTTGGTATTTATCATCCCTATGCAAGTGTTATACTTCTAGTTCACCTGTATGTGTCCATACACGTGACACCTCATGTTGTTTTGTGTGTTAACGTTTTTACATCAAGTTTATGAACATTCAAGATCTATGAAAACACTCCCTTAAAGTTTGGGAAAAAAATAAAAATAACCACAGACATCAGTTCAGGATTATGTATTAGTTTCTACTCTTCTTTCTAAGCTATTTTCCAATTTTTCTAAGAGCAGCATTATTCTTTTTTTTTTTTTAAGATTTTATTTATTTATTTGACAGAGAGACAGCGAGAGAGGGAACACAAGCAGGGGGAGTAGGAGAGGGAGAAGCAGGCTCCCCGCAGAGCAGGGAGCCCGATGTGGGATTCGATCCCAGGACCCTGGGATCATGACCTGAGCCGAAGGCAGTCGCTTAACCGACTGAGCCACCCAGGTGCCCCAGAGCAGTATTATTCTTACCTATTTCCAAAAATAACTATTTGATCTGAAAAAAAAAAAAAAGCACAGGAATGCTCGGGTTTTTTTGTTTTTTGTTTTGTTTTTTTTAAAGATTTTATTTATTTGAGAGAGAGAATGAGATAGAGAGCATGAGAGGGGGGAGGGTCAGAGAGAGAAGCAGACTCCCTGCTGAGCAGGGAGCCCGACGTGGGACTCTATCCCGGGACTCCAGGATCATGACCTGAGCCGAAGGCAGTCGCTTAACCAACTGAGCCACCCAGGCGCCCTGTTTTTGTTTTGTTTTTAAAAGCAAGTACTAGGCTCAACTTAGAGCTTGAACTTGGGACCCTGAGATCAAGAGTCGCATGCTCTACCAACTGAGTCAGCCAGGCGCCCCAAGTAATGGTCATTTTAAAAAGAGCTCCCTGGGAGGTACCTGGCTGGCGGAGTCAGTAGAGGACGTGACTCTTGATCTCAAGGGTCATGAGTTTGAGCCCCACGTTGGGCGTAGAGTTTAGTTTAAAAAAAAAAAAAAAGAGCTCCCTGAGCTGGGAAACCAGTGATGTAGACTGTGAAGTGGCAAATATTCACTGTCCTTTGAATTTGATTTACAATTAATTGAAGAGGTAGATTACAAACAGACCTATTGTTTCTTCCTTTAAGAAAAATGTGGTGGTAAATTAGTAAAGGGCTGAAGCTTTAAAATTTGCAGAGAAAGAGGATAATGAACATATGAAATTAAACTGTGTAGAAGCTGGGGCTCATGGGTGGCACAATCAGTTGAGTATCCGACTCTTAGTTTCCTCTCAGGTCATGATCTCAGGGCCATGAGGTTGGGCTCTGAGCTCAGTGCAGAGTCTGCTTAAGACTCTCCCTCCCCGCCTCCCCTCCCCTCTGCACTCTTTCTCTTTCTCGAATAAACCTTTTTTTTTTTTTTTTAAAGAACTATTTAGAACCTTAAGAAATGACACAAAGGGTTCCACTTAGAGAAAAATCAAGTTACTGATAATTATGGTAATATATTTTGGGTAACACTTTTGGAAGACTGCTTTGGGGGAAACAGGTTAGATGCATCCTTTAATATTAGTATAGAGTATATTCTATTGGACAGACCATGGAAACCTCTGGGAAGGTCAATGGAAGGCCAGATCTTTCGTTCCATCATAGTCTTTTATGTATTAGTGACTAAAGCATTTCCCTTATATCCAGTATTAGATGCTTAAAAAAAGTTAATGAAAGTGGAATAAAAAGGAGTTAAATTTATTAATCTCCATTTTTTCAAGGAGCCTTCCTTCCAAGGGCTCATTTCAGAGACTACAAACTCACATGCCATCAGGGACTGGTCATAGGCTGACTTTACATTAATGCAAATTAAAAATAATATTGTTATTTTAAACAAGCCTGTGGGCTGAATTTGGCCTGTGGGTAACTAACTTATGACATCTGAGTTCTTAAAGTTATATATTTTATTGAGATATAATACATATGCCATAAATGCACCCCTTTAAAGTGTATAATTCAGTGGTTTTTAGTATGTTCACAAAGTTGTACAACCATTACCACTAATTCCAGAACATTTTAATCACCACCCCCCAAAAACCTCATATCCATTAGCAGTTACTTCTCATTTCCCCTCCCCCCCCAGCCTAGACTCAAGCAAACATCTTTTCCTCTATGAATTTGCCTATTCTGGGCATTTCCGATAAATGGAATCATACAATATGTGGCTTTTGTGTCTATCTTTTTTCACTTTGTATAGTTTCCAAGGTTCAGTCATGTTACAACATGGATGTATCAGTGCTTTATTCATTTTTATAGCTAAATAATATTCCACTGTATGGATATACCACTTTTGGTTTGTCCATTCATCAACATAGACATTTGATCGTTTCCTCTTTTTGGCTATTACGAATAATGCTGCCATGAACATTCATGTACAATGACCTTTGAATTTAAATTCAAAAATTTTAAATTAGATTTTTTTAGGTAGGCTCCACACCCAGCATGGAGCCCAATGTGGGCCTAAACTCACCACCCCAAGATTAAGACCTGAGCTGAGATCAGGCACCCCTAAAATTAGATTTATAAACAGCTAATACATTAACACGGTTCAAGATTACATACGCTAACAATTAATGTAGTTTAAATATATATAAACAGTGAAAAGGTTTTTCTCACCCTTGTCTCCCATATGCCCAATTATCGCTGCTTTCTGTCCCACTAAGTAAACACTATTAACAGCTCCTTAGGTGTCCTCGCAGCATAGGCAAACATCCTAGTTTTCTTTTTTATTTTAAATAGAAAGAGAGCACACTTAGGCACTCCTCTGCACCTTGCTCTTTCATTTTTCCTAGATAGGTTTCCATGTTTCTACAGTATTCTTTTCTAAAGCCACACATCTTCTGTTATGTGGTTGTACCAGTTTATTTATTTTTAAACATTTTAAAGTAATTTTTATACCCAACGTGGGGCTCGAACTCACAGCCCTAACATTAAGAGATGCACACCCCACCAAATGAGCCAGCCAGGCACCCCTTGAGCAACTTGTTTTGAACCTACCTTCTGCTTCTCAGAGTATTTATCTTTATAGTCCCCACATGTAATGTAATGGGTCATTTTCACTAAATGTGATGAAAGGAAAACTTCAGGAAATACTTTTGAGTTTTTTCTCTATGGTGTTTGGCACATCTAATATTTTATCATAAAACCAGAATTAAGATACATACCTGCAGGGGCGCCTGGGTGGCTCAGTCGTTAAGCGTCTGCCTTCGGCTCAGGTCATGATCCCAGGGTCCAAGGGTCGAGCCCTGCATCGGGCTCCCTGCTCAGCGGGAAGCCTGCTTCTCCCTCTCCTTGGTTCCCTTGTGTTCCCTCTCTCTGCTTGTGTTCCCTCTCTCGCTATGTCTCTGTCAAATAAATAAGTAAAATCTTAAAAAAAAAAAAAAAGATATGTACCTATATAAAGTACAGGCCAAGTAGCAATGAAGTTGATTTAAAGGTCCATTTTCAGGGTGCCTGGATGGCTCAGTCAGTGAATCATGTGACTCTTGATCTCAGGGTTGTGAGTTTGAGCCTCACATCGGGTGTACAGATTACTTAAAAAAAATACAATCTTTAAAAAAAGGTGTTTTTTTTACAATTTTTTTTATTCTTATGTTAATCCCCATACATTACATCATTAGTTTTAGATGAAGTGTTCCATGATTCATTGTTTGTGCATAACACCCAGTGCTCCATGCAGAATGTGCCCTCCTCAATACCCACCACCAGGCTAACCCATCCTCCCACCCCCCCTCCGCTCTAGAACCCTCAGTTTGTTTTTCAGAGTCCATCGTCTCTCATGGTTCGTCTTACAATTTTTTTTTTTTAAGTAAGCTCTCTGCCCAACGTGGGGCTCAAACTCATAACCCCGAGATCAAGAGCTGCATGCTCTGCCAACTGAGCCAGCCAGGCACCCTGAAAGTCACCCAGTTTTCTAACTATTATGTGACCTTATGAAAGTTGTCAGGAAAAAAAAAGTTATTAGGTTGCAAAATAAAGGATCAAGTAGACTTCATTATTTAAATATTTTTAGTCAAAATAAGCTATTAAAATTAGTCAAGAAATAATTTTGGGAACCCCTGTACACTGTTGGTAGGAATGTAAAATGGTGCAGTCACTACAGAAAACAGTATGGAGATTCCTTAAAAAATTAAAAACAGAATTACTACATGACTCAATAATCCCACTTCTGGGTATTTATACAGAAGAATGGAAATCAGGATCTCAAAGAAGTATCTACACTCCCATGTTCACGGCAGCACTATTCACAACATCCAAGATATGGAAACAAACCAAAAGTCCATCGACAGATGAATGGATTAAAAAAATGTGGTACATACATACAATGAAATAGGTCTCAAAAAAGGAAGAAACCCTACCATTTGCAACAACATCACTGGACCTGGAAGACATTATGCTAAGTGAAATAAGCCAGACACAGAAAGACAAATACTACATGATCTCACTTATATGTGGAATCTAAAAAAGAAACAAAAATGTCAAACTCATAGTAACAGAGAGTAGATTGGTGGTTACCAGGGGTTGAGGAAATGGGGAGTTGCTGTTCAATGGGTTTAGTTATACAAGAAAAATAAGTTCAAGAGATCTGCTGTCTAATGTACTGCCTATGGTTAACAACATGGTACTGTGCACTTAAAAATTTGTTAAGAGGGTAGATCTCATGTTAAGCATTCTTACCACACACACACACACACAAAGCTAAGGGACACAAGGAAACGTGTGGAGGGGATGGCTATGTTTATTACCATGATTGTGGTGATGGTATAATGGGTGTTTGTATATGTCCCAGCTCCTCTAAGTGTTTACATTAAATATGTGCAGTTTTCTGTGTATCAATTTTATACCTCATTAAAGCTGTAAAAAATAATTTCTGCACTTCTATTTACTATTAGGTAGACACTATGAGTTAAACACTACCTACCATCAATGCTGTTAGTTTCTGTGCTATGACATCTTCTTCTTTTGCTGGTGTCTCATAAATAGCCATCATTCTTCATTCCCAACATGATACAAAACACTCAGAAACCAAAGACTTAAGTTTGGGCGCTTCAAAAGAAACACTAAAAATTCTAAGATATTGTTACAGAAGCAAAGATGCATTTACTTCTTAACCAACTGAGCCAGCCAGGCACCCCTAAATGCATTTACTTCTTTTACTGATTAACTAAAGAACAAAAGATTGAGGTACTGGCATGAAATTGAGAGAACAATGGCACACTTGACTCCACCAGCCAACCCAGATAGAAAGAACAGAGAGAAACCAGTAGGAAGGCATGGCTAGCCATGAGAGACCCTAATTGATCATGATTTCTGACCTCAGCGGGTATTTTCTGGATGCTGAGATGGAACAGTGTAGTCTTATCCAATAGAATGATTAAGGTGCTCATCATTTCAGAAACTACTTCTTAGGCTCTTGGTTAATTCTTCAGAGTGTGCCTGATCAAGTGCTAACAGCTGAGTTACACCCTTCTGGATTTAACTTTGATCTTAAGTTCTAGTCTATAAATGAGAAATGCAAGTAAGAATGAGGGGTCAATTTATTTTAAGTCAATTTATCATTAAACACCAATGTGCACAGTTTCAAACATTTATAAATATCGCAATTTATAGAAAATTAATGGAATCTTAAAATTATTTTGAACAGTGATTTAACAATTATTTACAATTAACTCAACCTACTTTTGTAGAAACATAACTATGTTTAAAAGTACCCTCAACACAAAGTAATAATTTCACAGTACCTTTCTGTAATATTTTTGTCACGCAAGCGGCAGCTGCATCAATAAAACCCAAGTAGACTGAATAATTTAGAAACAGCACAATCAGAATTGCAAATGCAAGCTACCATTAATTCCAAACAAAACAATACCTTTTATAATAATATATAAATATTTTCCATTGTCAGCCCTGGTTGAAGAAAATATTAGGAGGCAGTATTTTCTTACTTGTAGTAAACAGAAATTAATTTTAAGATTTAAAAAAATTGACATTAAGATGCTAGATTAGGTAGGTTTTTATAACATGTAATACTAACCATTTTGAGAAATTCTTGGTTTCACTGGAAGCCATTTCTAATTACAAACCTTTCTTCAGTTGTACTAGGACAGTAAGTGGAGAGAATTGTCTGTGATCCCAAATAGAAATTATACTTGCTTACCAGCAATTAATAACATATTTGGATAGAAAGAGATTCTTGGCTTTATTCCTAAGGTTTTCTTCTACTTAAGTGTTTAACCTTTTTTGCTATTCCCTCAAAAGGATCCCTAATATGTCTAAATTATGTCAAAGGAAGGCAACTTTATATGGACTAGTGCTTGTTTGAAAACAATATTTACCATAGTATTCCACAGTTTTGTCTTTTTCCTTTTTTTTAAAGACATATATCCAGCTAAAACAATTAAATAAAAAGATAAGGTATAAGAAATATAGTTGAAGTCACAATAAAGTACATTTTCTTTTACTGACATGGAACATATACTTAAGCTTTAAATGCTGGCTCTTTAAGAAAAAGTTTCTCCTTGTAAATATGCATAACCGTTGCCCAAAAATGTATACAGTGTTTTCCCCAAAATATTTATACACATAGTGGTCCAGTTAAGACCAGCCCCATTATAACCTACTGAATACAATGTGCTCTGAATTTATAAACGGGCTACCCTCTGTATATAAAATATATAGGCATGTATGTTATACATACAAAGTAAGAAATATAAAAAGGAGAGGTGAAAAGAAAAAGGGTTCTTCCCTGTAAGATCCAGACAGAAATTCAGTGTAATTAGTGAGATCATGTAAAATGTACTCTTAATTTATAAATGGGTTGCCCTCAGTATATAAAATATATATATAGTCATGTATGTTATACATACAAAGTGAAAAATATAAAAAGGAGAGATGAAAAAGAAAGGAAAAAGCGTCCTTCCCTAGAAGACCCAGACAGCAATTCAGTGAATTAGTGAGACCATGTAAAATGTCCGACGAATTTCAGTTTTGGCAAATACCTTTCTGGAAAATATCTAAGTTTGAGAGTACTAAATTTCCATTTTAAGGATTTAGTAGAGGTGTCCATTTAAACATTCAGGGAAGATGTTGTGGTCTCCTTAATATGCAGAAAAGAGGACTTTTAAGGTCTGTTAAAGAGAAACAAAAAGCCACTCATTTTTAGCTGGTTAGTAATCACCCCTTAGTCAAGTGTGTGCAGTTCAGAGAATCAAATCCTAGACCATCAGCGTTTGAGTGTGTTTGATGAAAGATTCCAATGAAGGACCTGAATTCTTCCTAGATCTCAGAGGGAATGGGGCAGGACGTGATGGCAAAGGAGGGGTCAGCCCCCAAGGTGGCTGGTCCAATCTTAACTCTTGATGTTAAAAAACACACCAAATGTTTCTATAGCATTCTTTCTGCTGCATTTTCTTTATTTCAAGCCACAGGTCTACTTGGAGGGTCATGCAGCAAGTGGCTTATAAATAAAATCAGAGTCTACGAATAGTGTCATCACATTAAGAGACAATCGCTGGATTCTTTCATTAGGCAAAGAGCTTGCATCTTTGGAATCCATGAGTTGGTATCATTTATGGGATACCTAAAACGGGGGACAAAAACCACATATATGAGCAACAACATACACACAATTTAGGAGTTAAGGCAACGAAGACTATTTAATCATTTGAGCTACACATTCCACATGATTTCTAAATACTGCTTCACAGTTAAAATGCAACAAATATAATTAGGCCAATTCCAAAATTAGCAAATATTAACACTATTGCTAATTGTTAACGAAGGCAAGTGACTCCCACTGTTCTCAAATCTCAGCATATGTTACCAAGAGAGAGAACCTAAAGATGGTAACCATATCCCTTTGGGAGCCTAGGAATTCAGACAAATAATGTATCCCGTAGCTTAGAGATAAGCTGTATGTCTCATTTTGATAGAGAGTAGGCCTTTTCCTCCTTCACAGTACCAAGGGGGAAACAGGAGAAAAAAAAAAATCAATGAAAACATTCAGGTGCAGTATTATCCCTCCTTTTCCAAATCATCGTCATGCAGCCAAAACAACAACAACAACAAAAAAAACACCTCAGGATAATGAAAAAATGATATAACTTTTCCTAAAACAACTCATAAGTTTCTTTATAAATCTAAATGACTTATTTTTGGATTATCACAATATTTGGAAAATATTTTTGGATACCCATTTTGGATATTTTGGAAATTTATAATATTTGGACTTTTCCACCAAACATTCCCAAGAAGCAGAAAGAAAACAGACATCTGTGAATTCTGTATAGACTTGTGTATACAGAAGCCCTTCATAAGGTGGAAAGCACTAATACCAAGATAAGGTATTGTTTTTATGAAAGAAGATTTGAATAAACATCCCAAATATGAAGGATACGGAAAATGGTAGCCTAGTTTTAAGTTCTCATGCAAGTAACTCATATTTTATCATTAAAAGATAATCTAATGTTCTGCTGATGTAAACACTTTTCATTCCATATTTATATATAGCGCTAAGCTAATGACGTCAAGCTGAGTTAAGGCTTGTTGGATTTCTACAATCAGATGCTCCCTCCATATCAATAAAGTTTACATTTTACATGTTAAACCCAGGTCAACATCTGATTAATTACAAGAAATAATTTAACTCTTTCCCTTGTTATGAAGATTTAAAAAAAATTTCACTTTCTTGGTAACATATGGAACAAGTCATTGCCATGTAGTCCCTTAAGCCTCAATTGGAAGAAAAATCGAGCTGTCATCAGGAATAGCTCCCCAAAACGATTATTACATTTAAATCATCACAGGTTATACAATGTATTTCATAACATGCTGAGCAGTTTTATTTTTCTAAGAATAAGCAGAAGTTAATGTGCAAAAAAATAATTCGGTTTTAAGTTTGACTCCCCTTATTTTAGCAGTAATTTTTAAAACTTCATCTCACAAAATATATTCTTTTAACTAAAATAAAAGCGACTATACATGTTCCCCAATTTTAGAGTTTTTCCAGAGACTCTGCTAACATACTCTGGTGGAAACTCTTACCAGACTTTAAATATTTAGACCCACGTGGCAAGTTTTCTTGAGTATGAAGAACTTATGTACGTTTGAAAGCCAATTGAATTACTGTCAAAAATTAGACTTTAGTGTCCACCTGTCACCCTGAAAGTCCTCTCATGGAAGCTTTCACAGCACGCTACTTTCACTTCTGCTTCCTGCTGCGGCTGACAGCAGAACGCGGCCCCTCAAAGAAACTGTCATCTACCAACAATAAGAGAATTAAGCAGAGCCACAGTCCTCAATTCTGACTGCTCTGAAAGATTAACTGGTCTCACAAATTAGACCTTTCATGGATTTGCCAGGTTCCTCAGCACAGGAAGAATGAAAAACTCTAAACATTTTCTGCCAAGTTATACACAAATACATTAGTGCTAACTAATAAAATTGTCTAATTTAAAGAGTAACTGACCTGAGATGTACCTTGCTCCGATTAACATTACCATGCTACTCACTATAAAAAAGCCCAAGGGTAGACTACAGAAGATACTAGGGTCACCTGTGGTCATCCAAGTAGAAGGGAATTCCAGTCAAGCAAACCAAAAGAGAGACACATAATTACAATATTTGTGTTAAGAATCACATGACAGCAAAACAAAATTAAGTTATAAAAATAGTATATTCATAAAAGCTAGCAGAGTTATTACTTCAAATCAAAAATATAATCAATATTGAAGGCTTATGACAGTTAACGAACAATATGGGTAGCATGCCACAGGTAGCCAAGAACATAATACATATATAAACCCACATAAGCCTTCCACTGGCAAAGCTGAAGAGAGTTGATGGAGAACTTTTTGGGAGGCTGTTGATTTTAGCTTTTTTGATTCTTACCCCAAAGATACTAAATGAGCAATCCAATTCCCCCAAGATTCAAGGTAGAGATCCTTTAGTTATCAGAGAAGAGTTATACTGGTCTACTAAAAATGAACTTCAAACCCTATTTTTGCTAAGATACTGGTTTTGTTTTCTTTTTTAAACAGAATTTGCTATGTAAGGAAATGCACCTCCCAATCAATATTACTTTAATTTAAAAACTAAATTGTAAAGGGGCACCTGACTGGCTCAATCCGTGGAGCGTGGGACTTTTGATCTCAGGGTTGTGAGTTTGAGCCCCATGCTAAGTGCAGAGGTTACTTAAAAATAAAATCTTGAATAAACTGTATGAATCCATATGTTTTTTAAAAGATTTTATTTATTTGAGAGAGAGAGCACAAGCGGGGGTGGGCAGAGGAAGAGGGAGAAGCAGATTCCCCGCTGAGCCCACGTGGAGTCCCATGCAGGGCTCCATCCTAGGACCCCGAGATCATGACCTGAGCCGAAGTCAGACGCTTAAATGACTGAGCCACCCAGGCAGCCCCATATTTTTTTTAATCTATATATGTATGTATGTATGTATGTATGTAAACTCTACACCCAACATGGGGCTCAAACTCATGACCCCAAGATCAAGAGTCACAAGCTCTACCGACTAAGCTAGCCAGGTGCCCTGTGAATCCACATTTTTAAAAAACTGCCTGAGAATATGGTTGTGTTGGTATTTTCTAATTTCTGTCAAAATCCCTTCCTTTAAAGAAAATTCTTTATTTACATACGCTTTTCTTGAATTTAAAAATTATGTATCTCTATTATTTAATGCTCTTTTAAAAAGAAACATATTCAAAATTAACCTCCAAGTTTTAAGAATATGCAACCACTGGATGAAAGGGCTTCAATGAAATGCAGCTAGTTAAATATTTGCTATGGGCATAGTTTTTGATATAATAAACTGACAACAGTCATTTGCCTTTTTGGGAAAGGATTGTTTTTTTTTTCCCTGCACCATACATTTCTTTCCCTTAGAAGGTAGATTAAAAGAGGGGTACAAACCATTTTCCTCCATTTTACCACTGCTTATGTTATTTTTCAGATAAAACCAAGGTTTCTTTTTGTTTCCATATTTGTGGAGACCACATTTTAATTTGATTTTAGGAAAGGGAACATATATTCTTGTTCTTTTAGAGCAAGCCATCAGTTACACTAAGTTCTTTTTTTTTTTCAGTTCGGCTAAGTTCTAATCACTAATTTCCTGATATGGCTACAGTGAGTTCTAGTTTGCAAAGAAGACCCTGAGGACTATCTGCATTTACAAGTCCTTACCAATTTAGGTGGCATTTATTTATTTATTTTTAAATTTATATTTTATTTTATTTTTATTATGTTCAGTTAGCCAACAGGTGGCATTTATTTAATGAAAATATATCCCTTTTGGTCACACACACACACACACTTACTTGTTATTTGATAGCTGTGCATTTTAAACCAATTTGACCTGTTTTCAAAATGTTGTTTCGGTGTGTTTGGAGTGCAAAGCCAAGCTTATCGTTTATGATAAGCTCTCTCTAAAAAGTATCAAACTCCCAATCACTTCTACAACATTTTAAACACATGTCAAAATGTATATTAAAAATTATTTATAATATATTCAAATATAGTTAGAAATAAGAAAATAAATATGACTGCTTCAAAAGTGCCAAACTGCTTTGGAGATGAAGCTAACATATATTTTCCCCATAAACTAAAGCAATTTAAAGAGCATAAAAGACCAGGTAGCAATTCTAATATCCTTTCAAGATTATTAAAATAGGATTCTATCTGTACTGCGACTATTAAAGAGCTTATTGATATATAGTCATATATAGTTTATACTGTTTAAATAAATACAATTGGCATGTCACTAACTGAATATAATTCTGAGTTTATTACACAGCTTAGAGACTCAGTATTATACATTAGAGTGTGTTTCATAAATCTACTGAAAATCATCTTCAAACTCTTAAATGCATTGCAGTCTGAAACAAAAACAGAATGTGAAAAATCTAAACCTCTCAATAGCAGAAACTAAAGAAATCATGCAATTTTCTTTCATCAACTTTTTCTTATGTTTTAAATTCACTGACAGTGAGGTATTCAAACAAAGTGAAAATGATCAGTTGGTTTTATGGGAACTTGGCAATTAAAATTTGATCTTCAACTGCTAGCTAGTAAGGTATGTGTGTGTCTGTGCGGTGCAGGGAGGGACAAAAGGACGACTGTGCCATTTAAAAAAATCCAACAAGTCAACGAGAACATAGGACTCAACTGCTCATTAGCCATTGATTAAGGGCAACCAGAAAATAAATCAGGGTCCATGTTGTTATATCTTGCATAGCAACTAGCACCGGGCTAGGAAAACACTTATGATCGAGAAGTTTTGTTATAAAGGGTCTCAAAATCACAAAAGGTCTTAGTAAGAAAAGCTTTGCCACCATTTTGGAAAGAAAACGGAGTCTCAGAACAAAAGATTTAAAGAAAAAGGATATTAAGCTTATTTAGGAGGTAAAAAAGCTTCAGGTAGGAACATCCAGGACTGAAAATACAGATCAGTGATCTGTGGTAATGGATGGTTCCAGAAATGTCTCCTAAAAGCCAGGTACATTAAAAGTAATTTTATATTCACTTTTGGGTTGGAAGGCAGGTAGTATTTCATTTATAAACTCTTCTCCATTAAAGTGTATGCTTCAATATATTATTGGACATTGTTCTATTTATTATGTTCTAAATCTTCATTTAGCAAAGAATTAATATATTATGGCATATTAAAGGCACTTTTAAGTCTGTTTAATTATCAAGTGCATAGTAAAGGCAGCTTAAGGCTGTCTATGACTGAATGGCTTACTTAAGCCCAATACCTTCTTACTTAAGTTTTCTATTTTCTGCCAAGAGCATTTCCCAATCGATTATGACACTTCTAATTTACTATTTGGTACATTTCTTCCTCTCTGATTCCAATGAGCTCTTAAAATGTACATTCACTAAGAACTTGGAATCAGCCTAGGAAGTAGAGAAACCGATTCTGAAATTAACATAAGTTTTGGTTGGTTCAGGCCATGAAGACAGCCCCCCAAAAAGGTAAAAGGAGACACTTAAAAAAAATAAAGAAAAGGAAGACTCTAGTTGATTTTCTTTTTCATTGAGAAGGAAGAAATAATTTTACTTTTAGAAAGCTCAGTTACCCACTGAAGTACCAGGAAAAAACTAATAAGGAAAAGAGAGGGCAGGATAGAATTAAGTACGTTATCTATCTGATAATTTACATTTTATGTTTAGAACTTTAAAGTGTTTTCAAGATGTTAGAAACTCTGGACATATGATAATGCTTTTCTTCAGAGCAGCCTTGCTAAGTGTAAATAGTTAGATACTTAAATTAAGTTATTTAACATACTAAGGCAAAGCGGCAAGAAGAATAAAAACATTTTTACCACTTTCCGAAGACTGAGTTGTAACCCAACCCACTGACTTCATCACAGCTTTCTTCCATGTAGAGTAACGAATTTCACTTTCTAGAAATAGAAGGTAGGAAAAACACACATTTGAAAAGTAGTTTATGGAGATAGTCTAAGCACTGTACTTATGTTCGCTCAGCATTTTCAACAAATTGTGACACATATTCAACTGGCATGGGGCTTTACCAGAACTTGGATTTGGGTGAGATACCTGCTGGAAGGTGGAGGGGAAATTCAGCATGGTGTTCAGGGTGAAGGGAGACTGGGAGCCAGGCTACCTATGAAGACCAGGCCATTCACAAACAAGTGGTGATGAACTAGAAAGGGATTCCCATTGGATCTGTTCTCTCTTTCTTGTGGGGAGGAAGCGGGGGAAGCTTCGGATATAGGGAAGGGGTGTACTGTAATGTGGAAAGACTAGAAGGAGAACTGTTAGTCAGTCTAGCCAAAGGATTTAACAAGTATTGATTCTTCATAAGATTCAAATTGCATTCCTGTGACACAGGATTTTTTTTACGATGGAAATCCACAGTAAGAGGACTAAACAAAAATGGGCACCACTGGTGCGTCCACCCACACGCACTCCTCCTAGTAATGGGGAGGCTTGCAGGAAGGTGTCCCTGTCAGGCCTCCTGGCCTTGCCACAGCACCTGAAGCCTGTGACACCGGAGTGACACTGCTCAAGCATCACTTGCTTCAGAAAGCTTTCCAGGGCCCCACTTATGCCCCTCCTCCATCTTCCCACACCACTTCCCACACATCTCAGGCAACTAGCCACCACAGTGAACTGTCATGGCTTTGTCTGCCTCTCCCAACATACGTGAGTCTCCTGAGGGGCAAGGACTTCGTCTTAATCATCTCTATATCCCCACATCAGGACAATTTCTGGCCTGTACTCAGCTCTAAAAAAAGTCTGCTGGAGAATGAACTATTTATACCTAGATGCCTGTTACACATGTGCACACGTCTGTGTTGTGTGGGGAGGCGTGGGGTTGGGGAAGGGAAGGACAGCTGACATAACCGACCAACTCTGGGCTGAGGCCTTAAAAAATGGCAAAGAAGGCTGTCCTCAGAAAACAGGAAACCCTTTGCACAGAACTTCCTTGCTTTAAGAGTGGGATTAGCATCTCGAGATCATATACTCACTCTGAACGTTATTTGTTTATTAAAAAATTGATTTTTTTCAGATGTAGAAATTTTTTCGAGCCCCCACTTAATCCAATATTAACAAATAAAAATTACCTACAGATAGAATATCAGATTTTGAAACACATTTCTACATCAAGTTACGTGGTATACTGTCTGACTATAAAATTACTAGTGTTACAATCCATTTTCTTGTACGTGGGAAGGAATAAAATTAAGAAGTGCTGGCTCAGTCTTCCAGAAAATTAAAGAGAAATGCATTTGAAAGCTTATTTCCCAGTAGTGCAAAATCTACTTTGATGCGATTTTATACATAGGTTTTTGAAAGGCTATAAAATCAAATTCAATATATATAAAGCCTTATTTTTGTACTCACATTTATTTCAATTTAAGAGATGCACCACTGTATTTTATAAAGGTGTCAGTCAGAGCCTGTGGCTTAGCTTAGCTGGTTAGGACAGTGAATCAGGTATTTGAGGCTCGCTTATTTACTGTTGCCGCTTTTGTCAGGCTAGCTCTGCTGGGCTTAAAAGTTACCAGGATGTCCCTTAGGCCAGCTAATCATGTCCTAAAACTGGACCACTGGCACCACAGATGGTCAGCTCCATGGCTGATCTATCTCCCTTCTTACTTTTATTTATTTTTTTAAAGATTTTATTTATTTATTTGAGAGAGAGAATGAAATCGAGAGCATGAGAGGGGGGAGGGTCAGAGGGAGAAGCAGACTCCCTGCCGAGCAGGGAGCCCGATGCGGGACTCGATCCAGGGACTCCAGGATCATGACCTGAGCCGAAGGCAGTCGCTTAACCAACTGAGCCACCCAGGCGCCCTCCCTTCTTACTTTTAAAAAAGGCTATGTTAGCAAGTTAGAAGCAGTGTTATCCTTTTGCATGAAAGGACTGTGAACAGTAGAAGTGGATGGCAAAAAAAAGTGATTTTGGAAGGTTTTTTTCTTATAATAAGGAACTTCTTCCCTCATTCAGACTCAGTGCACCCCAACATGCTTAGTAGCCAATCTAAAACAGTAGCATTTGCTATTTTGCTTAGTTTCTGAACTTACGAATAAACAGAAAGGCAAACTCTCTCTCTTTTCCATGGTATACCATTAAAGAAATTTTATTTTTAAGTAATCTCTACACCCAACGTGGAACTCAAACCGATGCCTGCAAGATCAAGAGTCATGTGTGCTCTACTGACTGAGCCAGCCGGACGCCCCTAAATTTTCATTTTTTTAAACATACCCTCAGCATTGATCTGGGGTTCAAAGCGCTCCATTGTGACCGCAGACAGATCCTCGGGTTCGAGACTCCACACGCCAACTCCTTCTGCGGCCCCTGCGGCCATGGCAGCTCCCAGGGCGGTTGTTTCAGGCATCGAGGGCTTCACTGAGGGAAGACGGCAACATCAAGATCTTTGCAGTTACATATGCCTAAAAATACCAGTTCTTCCGAAAGAAATATTCCTCTCAGAATGCAAAGGAATGAAGGCTTACTGACCTACTGGTATATACAGAATGTCTGCTTGCAACTGCATAAGAATTTTGTTGTTGGTCATTCCTCCGTCTACCTGCAAATGACTGAGCGGAATTCCACAGTCGCGGTTCATGGCATCCAAAATCTTAAATGAACCAATGCAATGCACGTAATTAAACTACTACTCCATAATGACATCTTTGAAAATGGCAGTCTTCTACTCAAAAACCCTCAAGAGCTTCCCAAAGCCTAAAGAATCAAACTTAGATTTCTTTTTTTTAATGCCTTTTTAAAGATGTTATTTATTTATTTATTTGACACAGAGAGAGAGAGAGAGGGAGAGCACAAGTAGGCAGAGTGGCAGGCAGAGGGAGAGGGAGAAGTAGGCTTCCTGCTGAGTTGGGAGCTCTATGCGGGGCTCGATCCCAGGACCCCGGGATCATGACCTGAGCTGAAGGCAGACGCTTAACCGACTGAGCCACCCAGGCGCCCCTCAAATTTAGATTTCTTTTTTTTTTTTTTAAAGATTTTATTTATTTATTTACTTGAGAGAGAGAGAGAAACAGCATGAGAGGGGATAGGGTCAGAGGGAGAAGCAGGGTCTCCGCCGAGCTGGGAGCCCAATGTGGGACTCGATCCCAGGACTCCGGGATCATGACCTGAGCCGAAGGCAGTCGCTTAACCAACTGAGCCACCCAGGCGCCCTCAAATTTAGATTTCTTATTCTCATCTTCCAAGCCTTCCTTCATGGATCACACGAACCTTTCTTCTCACTACACCTCTGCCCTCACCCGAAGAACCAGCCATGCCAAATACCCCAACTTTGCACCCTGGTTTCCTGCCCTGAAGCCTATGCTTTACCTAACATGTTCTACTCAACATCTTCCCAACTGTAAAACACTCAGCGCCTGGCGGATGACAGGAACTCAGAAGGTAATGACAATTAACAAAAAGAGGAGAAACTTGTACTTATTAGAAGAGAGCTTAGGCAGGCTTAATTTTTGATTAGGTATTTAATAATGAAGCATTTAATAAATTTTCAGCATTAATATATAATTTGTTTGAAAGTGATAAAAGCGGACGAAGTACAAGAAAAAAAGCCCTTATTATTACCTCCCGGGTTTGGAAACAAACAGCTTCCAATGCAGCAAAAGCAATATGGCATTTATTGGTGAACTGAGTGAGCCCACAGATGATCCTAAAAACACACACAAAGATTTTTAAGATTAGAGTGGAGTACACGAGTCAATCTGAAATGTCCTGAATATGGAAAGGTTGACCTTGGTAGACAGAGAAGTTCAGGGGAAAAATGCGTATTAAAAAAAAAAACTGGACATAAACAATGAGCAGCTTGGAAAGTCCTTATGGTCCACAATCCTGCATCCACATAGGGAAAAGTCCAGGATCCAAATGAACAGATGACAATAATGTAACACCAAATCAGAATTCATCTAGACGATGTCCCCTGGATACATAATTGGCAGAGGCCTTGAAGATAAAAGATCCTAACACTGACATGGATGTGGCAGGGGCTTATTGTCAGATGATTTACAACTTCTTGCAATAAAGGTTCTGAAATTAATACTCTCCAAACAGAAAAGGTTTCCTCAACACTTTAAGATCATTTGAAAATAGATAGGAAGCTAGAAACTATAAGCTATTAGCTAATTTAGTAAATAAATCAAGACCCGTAAAAGCATACCTCATATTCAATTCTTACCCTCTCGCACTGGGCTCCCAGTAAGGTGCATATAACCCTGAAAACGCGGGGACGAAATAGCAGCCATAAGAAGTACCTACTTCTTTAGCAAGTTTTTCTAATAATAATAAGAAAAGAGAGAAACAAAAATCATTCTAAAATATTCTATTACTCTAGTCAATAAACACATCTGTATAAAAAATTAGGATAGGGCTTTTGATTTCTTATTTACTAGTAAAGCAAAATGTTCCGAATTAAAGATGTAAGCTGGGAGCAACAGAAACAAACTTCCCCACATTGAATACCTCCCACTACAATGTAACCCAGGCCAAGAAATAAAGGAACTGGATTAGTTTCATTAAGGTATTTTAACTCATTTCCACTATTTCTAAGGTGGTTGACTACGAGATGAAAAAATAGCCTCCAGTGCATCCCCAATAAGAAATGTGCTTCTGATTGTCTCACCTTCAGGCTGAAGTAAACAAGTAGATGAAAGAGTGGGTAGATGAGTTCAAAAATAATTATCTGTACTGAAAATAGTCATGTTAATAGTTAAATGATAGGCCCTGGGGTTTTAATGCTCACTCTAAGAGTTAAAGTTCTTTCTCATCAGGTAAATGTAACTAAACTACTTTACCTGCAGATCCTGGCCATCTTTGCTGTTCGATTTTACACCTGGGTAATTTTTATGCCCTACCTTGCCAGTTTGTTAAGTGGTGGCTACCACTAATTATGTCAATTTGTTGTTTTATAAATCTTCACAAAACAGTCTTTTTTATATAAATCCAACTCGTAATAGGAATCCATATCATTTAATGTCACATATGGCTCAAAGTACAATTATTAACAGACTGCAAAGGTAAAACATTAAAAATTTTCATTCTTTAGATTCTAACGCTTTGTTAGAACATACTCACCAATCTCCTCTGAGGTCTGTATAATTCCAAGATTGTCTCTTAGCCAACGAATAACAGCACCAGCTATAGCTACAGAGCCCTACGAAGGAAAAGGAAGCCCAGAGAGAATATACGTTATCACTATAAAAAGATTTTGTTGAGCATTTCTCAATGTATGACACTCCAAGATGGACACAATTTAAAAATGTCAACTTTGGGGCTTTTACAAATATCATAAACGAGGTCTACTAATGCAAACATAGTTTTATCTAGGTCATTAGAGAAGTTTTTTCATGACACAGGGCAAAGAAGTGAACCCTCCAGCACACCCTTGGACCTATCCAATCTGCTGTTCTATGGACTGCTGCTGAACTATGAGGTAGATTATCACCCAGAAAACATTCCCGCCCTATCTCCCAAGTTATCAGGAAAGGCCACATTAAAAGTTTTTTTCAAAACCATTTCTTGTATCTAATAGCATATTAAATCAAGCAACAGTAACAAAAAAGCGAAGAAGCTAACTACAAAGTAATTATTCAACAAAATCACCAAGGGATGGGGAGGCAGGGAGGAGGCTGTGGCAATAAGGAAGAAAACGTACGATTTGGAGTCAGATAAACAGGCTGAGTCCAAGTCCTAGTTCTTAACTGCTATGTGATCTTAGGCCAATTAGTTAGGCTTAGTGAGTCTCCATTTCATGACCTATAAAACGGTGGTGACTATGGGGCACCTGGGTAGCTCAGTCGGTTAAGCGGCTGCCTTCGGCTCAGGTCATGATCCCAGGGTCCTGGGATCGAGCCCCGCGTCGTGCTCCCTGCTCAGTGGAGAGTCTGCTTCTCCCTCTCCTTCTGCCTGCCTCTCTGCCTACTTGTGCTCTCTCTCTATCTCTCTGTCAAATAAATAAATAAAATCTTTTAAAAAAAAGAAAAAAAAATCTTTTAAAAAAAAAAAAACGGTGGTGACTATCACAACACCTACTTAAACTACTATGAGGCTCAATATGAGCACGGAGGGGAAGGTTATTACCGAATGTAAGTATTAGCTTCATTAGTTTTTTCTGTGTTAAAAAAGTATAATCCAAATTCCACTGACTGATGAATGGACAAATAAATATAGTATATTCACACAATGGAATATTATTTGGTCACAGGAAACAATGAAGTTCTGCTATAACGTGAACCTTGAAAATATTACGTTAAGTGAAAGGAGCCAGTCACAAAAGACCATAAAGTTCACCATTCCATTTATATGAAATGTCTGCAAAAAGCATATCCATAGAGACAAAGAATAGATTAGTGGATGCTTAGAGTTGGGGTGGTGTGGTTATTCTTTGGGGCGATGAAAATGTTTTAATGTTAGGCTGTGGTGATGGTTGCATGACTCTGTATATACTGAAAACCACTGAACTGTATACTTTAACAGGGTGAATCATGTGATATGTGAATTATATCTCAATAAAGCTATTATAAAAAGATCCTGAGGAGAAAAAAAAAAAGTACCAGCACAAACCATTAGGAATTTCAAAAAAAGTTTTTTGGTTCTGATGCTTTATTCATACAGATTATTAATGTAAATTACTTCCAGAGTCACCCCAAACCAAAACATCAGGTGAGATTAAGTACAGAAAGCAGAATGTTTTTTAATCTGTTGCCTACCTCCTTGCCTCCAATTCAATTAACTGAATTACAGATGGTCACCCCTTCTTGCTGTCAATTTCCAGGATATAACTAGACGTGGAATATGATGATTCATTCTATCATTCATAGCTTCTATGAGAATAAGTCACTATATGTTACTGGAAAGCTGCAGACTACCACAATCGTTCTCTTTATACAGCAGCTTTTTAGCTATAAAAAATTACTAAGGAAGAGATCTGACATCACTGGGCAAACTTAACCAGGCTTTAAAAATGGGAAAAAAACCAATTCAACAAATACCTTGAAGGGACTCTAAACCCACTGTCTCTCTCTGGAGAAGTTTTCAGTACACTTCCTAACTTTGATATGTTACGTATTTAGGTACTTAGTGGAACCATCAAGGAAAACTAAAGACTTTAGAATTTTACTCTCAAATTTCCTTTGGAAGCAAACAATTCAAAGATGGTAGCTGTTAAAAACAAGTAAATGTGTAAGATGTTCTAGACCAGCACTGTTCAGTAGAAATATCATGTCAGCTACATATGTAATTTAAATTTTGTAGTTATCATATTAAAAAAGTAAAATGAGACAAGTAATTGCAATATATTGTTGTTTACTCCAAAATATTAAAAATACTATCAGTATAACATGTAATCAATATAAAAATTATTGAGGTATTTGATTTTTTGGTACTAGGTCTTTGAAATCAGGAGTATATTTTACACTTATACCACATGTCAACTGGGACTAGCCACATGTTCCTAGTGGCTTACCATATTGGAGAGCACAATTCTAGATCTAATTCAAAAAACAGGTGTCCCTTTCTCCTTATATTCTCAAAAGACACTGGGCCTAAATTGCATCTAACCAAGAAATGCAAATATTTTCAATATTTTTAGGTGAGTAAACTGATACCTTCAAACAGCTGCTGGGCTAGAAGTCTAGTGGAATGGTTTTGTGGTTGTCAGCTAGTGGAACTTTATACTTTGGGAAACCAGATGCTGATGAACCTCATTTCCATTGAAAAGGCAGTATGTTACAGGCTTATAATAATTTTTTTTTTTTTGGAGAGGAAACAATATTGTTTTAGCAAAAGGAGTATCAAGATTTTCATGAAAAAGTAACGGGTTGTGAGCCAGAGGGCATTACTTTGATTGAAACAAAAGAAAAAAAAAATAAGCCACTCTCAAGGCTCCAGAAGAAAATTATTTTAAATGTGGTCATCAGGAGTATATAGGAGTGTTTGGTTGTAAGTGAAAAAATAAATTCAATATTAAGAAAATAAAAGATAGATTAAAAACACTCATCTGAAATAAGAATATAATTTTGGTACCCGGATATAATACATGGTATTAGCTAGCCTTCTAAAAAATTAATAAAAGTGAAAGAAACCTCCAAATTCACAAAAGATGTGGTCTTCTGAATTCAGAGGCAGGGGATAAAGTGGAAAATGGCATAATGCTTTCAAAGTGGGCAGGAAAGAGTACAGGAACAGAAACCTAAAATGATAGAAGGTGATGGTCTACTTGCTATCAAATAAGTTATTGTCAATTATATCCTAAATATAAAGATCCAATACTTCAGTGTATCGTCTACACATATGAATGAATTCTCATTCCAAGGCATGACCTATATGTGAAAGGTGCATGCAAGTTGAATAGTTGCACTCTAAGAAAGACATAACAGAAATGAGAAGGTAAAAAGAAAAATAAATGAAATGATGAACAGGACAAGAGGAGTAAATAACTTAAAAACTAGGGGTGCCTGGGTGGCTTAGCTGAGCTGCCTTCAGCTCCGGTCATGATCTCAGGGTCCTGGGATCAGGCACACATCGGGCTCCTTGCTCAGTGGGAAGTCTGCTTGTCTCTCTCCCTTTGCCCCTCCCCACCCCGCTCATGCTTTCTCTCTCTTTCACAAATAAGTAAATAAAATCTTAAAAAAAAACCCAACTAAATACATAGCCTGGTAATTGGAAGGCTAAGAAACAGGCTATGGGAAGAGGAGATTAAAAATAATGAAGTAGGGGGCACCTGGGTGGCTCAGTCAATTAAGCATCTGCCTTCAGCTTAGGTCATGATCTCAGGGTCCTGGGATGAAGTCCCGAATCGGGCTCCCTGCTCAGTGGGGAGCCTGCTTCTCTCCCTCTGCCTGCCGCTTCCCCTGCTTGGGTGCCCCCCCGACACAAATAAATAAAAATCTTTATAAAATAACAACAAAAAAAGATTCTTTCTCTCCCTCTGCCCCTCCTCCCACCCCTGCTTATGCTTGTGCATGTTCTCTCTCTAAAAAAAAAATAATAAATAATAAAGTAGATCTGATGTAATGTCATAGAAGACAAATACTTTTCCTCAAGAGCTCCTTGCCATGAACAGTATCTATATAAAGGAGACATTTCAGGATGTGGGGTAGTTGTATGATACAAGGCAGTTATGGTTAAAATCAGTGGGTATGGAGAAAAATTATGTAAAATTAAGATTATCCTCAAATTGCTTAAAATCATCTATTAGGCACGGTAAACATAGCTTTGTGTATGTGACAGTAATATGCATCTCTGTGTATATAATTTATACCGTACTTAATTTGTGTAAGATTACAAATGCAAAATCTAACTCCATAGCATTTTTAATGGCATAGAAGAGAGAACAGAAACCTAGAGTTAAATTGGGGGAGCATTATTTTTAAAATGTAATCTATATTATCAATACTTCAGTAATAAGTTAGGGAATTAAGATAAAAAGCATTTACTGCGGGCGCCTGGGTGGCTCAGTTGGTTAAGCGACTGCCTTCAGCTCAGGTCATGATCCTGGAGTCCCTGGATCGAGTCCCACATCGGGCTCCCTGCTCGGCAGGGAGTCTGCTTCTCCCTCTGACCCTCCCCCCTCTCATGTGCTCTCTCTCTCATTCTCTCTCTCAAATAAATAAATAAAATCTTAAAAAAAAAAAAAAAAAGCATTTACTGCTCAGAAAGTATACTTTCCAGGAAAGTACATTACAAAAGTCCAAGAACAACGTTCACAAAGGCTGTGGCAGACAGATTCATAATTAAAGTGGCCTCCATGGTCCCCACTTCCTGGTGTTCATGCCCATGTGGGATCCTCTCTCCTTGAGCACGGTGGGGCTTAGGACTTGCTGCCAAGCAACAGCACACGTCAAAGGCGAGGGATGCACGTGATGAAGTATACGTGATTAAGCTACGTAAGATTATCATGGCTGTTGTCTGGACTCTCTCCGTTCCTTGCTGGCTTTGAGAAAATAGAGGGGGTCCTTTGTTGGGGTCTTCATGTGAGAAGAAACTGCGGGTGGCCTCGAGGAGCTGAGGGCAGCCTCTGAGCTGACGACTACCAAGAAACTGAAGACCTCGGTGCTATAACCACAAGAAACTGAATTCAGCCAATAATCTGAGTGAGTGCGCCTGGAAGGAGATGGAGCGTTGGATGAGACCACAGCCTTAGCCAACACCTTGACTGCAGCCTTGTGAGACAAGTGGTTGTAAGCCACTTACATTTGTGGTAAAACGGTTACACAGCAGTAGATAACTAACACATAGGCTTATACCAAAACGGAACATCTGGCTTAAGAAGGGTGAAAACCTCAGGGCGCCTGGGTGGCTCAGTCGGTTAAGTGTCTTCCTTCAGCTCAGGTCATGATTCCAGGGTCCTGGGATGGAGCCCCACATCAGGCTCCCTGCTCTGCGGGGAGTCTGCTTCTCCCTCTGACCCTCCCCCCTGCTCGTGCTCCCTCTCCCTCTCCCTCACTCTCTCTCTCTCAAATAAATAAATAAAATCTTTTTTAAAAAGGATGAAAAACTCTAAAAAGGAAATGTCAACACCATCATCATAAATCATACCAAAGAAGAGATGGGAGAAGGGGCACTTAAAGAAACTAAGAGGGCCTATACAGAAGACCTCTTTGAAACTCTTATTTAAAAAGACAAAAATGGCATAAGATTGGGTATGTAAACGGTATTTACTGAGTACCTACTCCACACCAGCCTGCTCCAACAGAGTGGTGAAGCAGACAGACAAGTAGCATGGCCTCAGACAACTTGCATCTCAGTGCCACAATACAGAACATGGAAGTCTCAAATCCTAAGTAATCTCAACTTCATCAATAATTAAAGGCCCCCAAAGGATTTCTGTTTTGTGAAATAATATTTAGAAAAAGATAAACAACAGAAGGGAGAAGCACAGCTTAAGGAAGATGGCATCCTATTAACAGATGGCAGAGAAAATGCAGACCTACTCAACTGCTCTGTTTTGCGTCAACCTCTTCCACACTAAGAAAAATTTTCTAGTGGGGGCATCTGGCTGGCTCAGTTGGTGGAGCGTGCTACTCTTGATCTCAGGGTTGTGAGTTTGAGCCCCATGTTGGGTGTAGAGACTATTTAAAAATAAAAAAAAAATCTTTAAAGAAAAAAAGGAAAATTTCCTCGTGAAAGAGTGGGACAAACTGAAGCAGTTTAATAGGACATTAAAGTTTTAGAACAACTCAAGGATCATGTGTTCCAATTCCTTTTTACTGATAATGAAAATAGGAACCTAGAGAGGTTAACCTATCAGGCCCGGATGAATCACATGCCAGGGAGGAAGGAGGGAAAAAAAAAAAGAATTCTCTTGGTGATGTCCACATCAGAAATGATGAGTTTGCGCTTTAAAAATCCCCTCTCTCTGTTTGAGACACAGAGGATGAGAGGGCAAAATGTAAAAAGGGAACACTAAACCAACACCTGCTGACTCAAAGGCAGAGCGGCGGTCGAGGTGGACAGAAACAGAAATGCACAACGGAGCAGGGCTTGAGACCACAAGCCTAGGAGGTTCTGCTTTGGTTCTCCGTATGCATCAGGAAGCAGGAGTGGGGGCCAGGAACCGGCTCCCCAAGAGGAAAGGGGTCCAAAGTAGCTTGCGCGACACAAGGGATAGAATCAGCTTCAGTGCTTGCAGGCGGGGGCTAGGTGGCGCTCTCCTGCTTTGTGCGGAGAACTATTTGCTGACAAAGGCTGTGGCTTTAATAGAAGATGGGACTGGAAGTGAAAATTCCAAAACACATGAAGAACTCCATCATCACGAAATCAGCCGACAAAACTTAACAGATGGAAGAGAATTCACTCCAATCTGGCAAGGAGTTTAAAATAAGTCAGTGCTGGAAGAATTCAAAGAGAGAAATTAAGGCATGATTTCCATTAAAAAAAAAAAAAAGCCATGAAATTATGAATCAAAAGAAAAGCGAAATCAAACAAGATCCGGGGGGATACGAACAAATAGCCAGTTAAAACTGGTGGAAATGAAGTCAGAGAGTGAAATTTAAGAGTGTAATAGGCGGGGCCAACTCTAGAAGAGACAAGATGAGGAGACATACACCGCAGGTGACTGTAACTTGCTGCCTCCACTGTGAAAGGTGGTTTGCGTCATCCGCTCCAAAGGGAAGATACACATAATCAGCTGCGTACAAGTCCTACTCCTACAGCAGCATGTGTACAGGAGAGCCACACAAAAATGTTCAGAGCAGCATTTTTCATCAGAGACGAAAAGAGAGGACAACTAAAAGGTCACCAACAGTTGCATAAATACTAAACGGTGGCATTTTCATATGGTGATGAAAACGAATGACGTCAAAGCTCTACGTAACAACACGGAGAATCTCACAGATGTGATGGTGAGAGAGAGAAGCCACATTAAAGAATACGTACTGTATGACTCAGTCTCTCTCACTTTCTCGTCTATTTTTATTTTTATTTTTTTAAAAGATTTTATTTCTTTATTTGACAGAGAGAGAGAGAGACAGCGAGAGAGGGAACACAAGCAGGGGGAGCGGGAGAAGGAGAAGCAGGCTTCCCGCTGAGCAGGGAGCCCGATGCGGGGCTCGATCCCAGGACCCTGGGATCATGACCTGAGCTGAAGGCAGATGCTTAACGACTGAGCCACCCAGGTGCCCCTTGTCTATTTTTAATATACAAAGTATTAAAAACATGAAAACTCAACTCTGGTGTTGAGGGTTGCACTTATTTTTTAATAAACATTTTATTTATTTATTTGAGAGAGAGCATTCACAGGCAAGTCGGGGGAGGGGGAAGGGAGAGGGAGAAGCAGACTCCCTGCTGAGCAGGGACCCCCCCCCCCCCGGGCAACGTGGGGCTTGATGAAGGGCTGGATCCCAGGACCCTGAAATCATGACCTGGGCCGAAGGCAGGTGTTTAACCGCCTGAGCCACCCAGTCACCCTGAGGGTTGTGCATATTAAGTGCTGGAACTATAAAGTAAAGTAAGGAAATGATAAAAGCCAGGGCACTGGTGACCTTAGGGGAGAGGGAGAAACTGTGAGTGCAAGGGGCGCACAGGTTCCTGGCTGCTGGCCCTGTTCTGTTTCCTGCCCTGGGTAGAGGATACATGGGTCTTCCCTTTATAATCATTTGTCAAGCTGTACATTGATGTTTTATGCATCTTTCTGTAGGTGTTTTATATTTCACAATAAAAAAGTTTTGGGGCGCCTGGGTGGCTCAGTTGGTTGAGCGACTGCCTTCGGCTCAGGTCATGATCCTGGAGTCCCTGGATCGAGTCCCGCATCGGGCTCCCTGCTCAGCGGGGAGCCTGCTTCTCCCTCTGACCCTCCCCCCTCTCATGTGCTCTCTCTCTCTCTCATTCTCTCTGTCTCAAATAAATAAATAAAATCTTTAAAAAAA
>NW_028025566.1:0-10721 GCF_054177405.1 Leptonychotes weddellii
GGGGTGTCTGGTGATAGACATTGGGGAGGGTATGTGCTATGGTGAGTGCTGTTAATTGTGTAAGACTGTTGAATCACAGATCTGTACCTCTGAAACAAATAATGCAATATATGTTAAGAAGAAGAAAAAATAGAAGGAGATAGCAGGAGGGGAAGAATGAAGGGGGGGGAAATCAGAGGAGGAGACGAACCATGAGAGAGGATGGACTCTGAAAAATAAACTGAGGGTTCTAGAGGGGAGAGGGGTGGGGGAATGGGTTAGCCTGGTGATGGGTATTAAAGAGGGCATGTTCTGCATGGAGCACTGGGTTTTATGCACAAACAATGAATCATGGAACAGTACATGAAAAACTAATGATGTAATGTATGGTGATTAACATAACAATAAAAAATAAAAAAAAGAACTAAACACAACTATTCCCTTTGTATCAAAGAAAAAGGGTAATTGCCCTGGTAATACATGGTTAGGGAATTTATTGTATTGGGTTAAGGAGGGAAGAAAGGAAAGACAGTTGCTTCCAGCACAGGGTTCCTTGAGCAGGCACAGAAGAGAAACCTTGGAATAAGGCTTACACCAATAAAGGTGGAAAATGGTGGGAGGAGACGAAGAGACATTCTAACATCAGGAATCGAAGGGAAAAGAACTCTTAAATATTAGATGACCTAAAACAAATTCAAATTGTACTTACAGTGAATTCTGAAAAAGTGTCAACTGTTAAAGTAGATCTAAATTCAAAGTCTTTTTCATTGACTCTTTTCAAAATCCCCCCACAGTGGTTTACACGTCATGGATCTCTGTAGACCCAGTAGTAGGTGTTCTACTTTATTATGTCTTAGAGAAACTGGAAAGCATCAGACTGGGATCAAGAGACCATAACTCCTCCGGAGGCAAACATCATTTCCCATTGCCAGATGAGGGACGAGGGTAAGGGCTGTGAGCAGTCCATGCAACTTGACCACTTCTGAGCAGAGAAGTCTCTTCCTATACATGGTACATGTTAGAGCTGTTTCGTATAGGATGGTCCGTGCTCCATGTGTAATCGATACTATGCCCGATCACGTGTTGTGTAAAGGCAGAAGATGATAGTCCTACATACATAAAGTATGTAATGATTTACTTTAATTAGTGTTGTATAAGTAGGCAGCATATGGCATATTGTCTATGTCTTTTGTAGAATCTGGTTGACTTCGTTAAATTTACAAAAGAGCATATCATTTGATACCTTTGTAAACCTCAACTAACACATATCAACTTTTCCATATTAGTAGTGCTAATTGTATAGATTGTTTGAATTAGGTGGCGTTATTTGTAAAGTACTTAGCTTAGAAACTGTCCCAAAAGGATGATTCGTAAATGTGTACTACTTATAAGTCACAAATGGATATAACATATTTAGTATGTTTAAACAGGCATTGAAACTATTAGAAAGCCATACTTTAAAATGTTTAAAATTAAGGCCCTCATATAATTAGATTTTAGGATTGCAAGAAAATTTAAGATATTTAATGTAGTGGCCACAATTTATTTGCAAATAGAAGAAACTGAGACAAGTTGAGTATTTAATTAAGGCAGTGGTTTTTCGAGTAGGTATTATTTTTGGTCATGAAAAAGGTTAGCTTTCATAGTTTTCCAAACTGCATGTCATACGAAGCTGTACATTTTTTACGTTAAGTGTAAGGATATTCAGAGAATTCAGAGCATACTGATGCCGGGGAAAACAGGCTCCTTCGGTTTCTGATCTCCGATGAATGAGACAATTGAAAGGAGAGAGAACATGGTGTGGGGAACAATGGAAATAATAATTTTATTGCACATTCACAGTCTTATTTTATGTAAGGCTATGAAAGAAGTTCATAATCATCTGATCTACCGATAAAACAGTGCTCTACAATTGAAATACCTACTTGACTATAAAACCAGCAGCCTCCGATGTGAATATATTGTCAGTATGGCTATGTCAATAAAAATCCCCAAGGCTGTCTTTTAAATATCTCATTAAAATAGATGACCAAGGGTCTCTGTATGGTTATTGTGATAGGGATTCACAAATCATCTGGCAGTACCTAAAGTTCTGTCCTTCCTGAAATAGTTGCAGTGGAAATACTCACGCAAAGAAAACCCATATAATGAAAAGAAAAAGAAGCTGCCCTGAGCAGGTATTTCAGACTCTGTGTTAGTATTGGTAGTGAGGTGGGAGAATTCACACATTGATAATCTTTTATGTTTGGTTACTTTTTCTGTTTCTCTTATTAACAGTTCTTTACTGTGTTAACTTTGATTACATAAGTTTGCTTGGTTTTGATGAAAAAAATCTTGAATTATAAAAGCAACCTTAAAATTCTACAGTACACACTAAAACATAAATTGATTCTGTCTTAAAATTCCTACAACACGTGCTAAGAAGTAAATGTGATTCTGAGAACCTTAACTTTACTCTGATATATGTAACATTTTTTTCCAGATTCTACATTCACATATAAGACATGTTAATAGGAAAACTTTCTCTGTAGCAAATTTCCATAGAAAAGATGAATGTAACTGACAGCAGAAAATCTGACAGGGCTAAAGGGTATTAGTGTTTTTCTTCATGTAAATGTAACTCAGAATAGATAGGAATATGACAGTAACTGGGGTCAGTTTACTCTAGATACTGACTACTCTCTTATGAGCTAAAATCCCTCTTTCTGCACAAATTGTTGTATATGTGTTATATATATGTTGGTATTGTAGCCTTTGCAAAATTACTTGGTATTTGTATAGTATGTGCTACGTGTAAATGGTTTGCAGAGGTAAAAACTCATTTAATTCAGTTCCCATAATAAACCTGTGAGGTAGAAATCTACCCCATACCTCATTCTGCAGTTCATTCAAGTGATGCTTTTCCTTGTTCCTTTTGCTGCTACTGCAGCCGCCCTGAGTGGAAATGCTCTTGGTCACCCACCACTCCAGACTCTGCTGTGAGCCCCCCTCCTAAATGACACCTCTGCCCTTGCAATCTCTGCTAAGAATCCAGGCTGAGTCACAGCTTCTGATGGGGGTGCCCACATTAAATACATCAAGTCTGTCACACCTTGCCTATTAAAGATGCTTATGTTCCTGAAAGTTTTCCTTTCTGTTTTCTTCTTCTCTGCACATTCTTTGAGGAGCATCCACATCATTTGCTTTTTGTGTTCTGTGCCTTTTGCGGTTTCCAGCTACGGCTGATGACTTTTCTGTATGAAAGAACAGCCAATTCTGGTTTCTCAGACCATTCTAACTTCTCTGCTGCCTCTTTGTCTTTCTGAGTGGTTTGCTGAATCTCCATATATACATATACTTACGTATATTCCAGTCTGTTCTGGCAGATGGACGTCTCCACTGTGGGGATGAATTGTTTAACTCTTGGAGTGAATGTAATGATACATGGGAACAGTGTCATCTTGGTGGATAAACTTTGGAACTTATGAAAGCCCTGTTCAATGACGTATGGATTCTCTGCATTTTTCTCTCAAGTTTTTGTTTCCAGCTATTGAAAAAGAAGCCCTGGGGCACCTGGGTGGCTCAGTCAGTTAAGTGCCTGCCTTCGGCTCAGGTCATGATCTCAGGGTCCTGGGATCAAGTATTGCATCGGGCTTCCTGCTCAGCAGGAAGTCTGCTTCTCCCTCTCTCCTTGCTCATGCTCTCTGTCTTTCTCTCTTGGCTTGCTCACTCTCTCAGATAAATAAATAAAATCTTAAAAAAAAAAAAAAAGAAGTCCTTAAAACATATCCTTCACATTTAAATCTGTTTTGATACGTTTGAGGAGAGGGAAGGGACCTGTACTCTTAGAAGTACACACGTTAAGCCTGCATTCCTTTCCGCTTCTTGTTCTGAGACCCTGCTCTTTCTTGCCCTGATTGAAAAGATACTGGATAATACCACATCAAGTAGTCTCTGCAGGAAGATGCACATCACATTCTCTTGTTAAATAATATGACTATGGATGAGGGTGGCAGATAGGATTAGAAGGTCATTTACCAACTGGCTTGCAATGATGAGTTTGGGTTCAGATAGCACTGGCAGAAGCTTCATGCTTATGGTAGAAACAAGGCTAATGTGTGGAGGGAGAGAAGCCTGGAGATGCTATGTAAATTACAAGGTCTCAAAAATAGATGCAGTTTGTTTTTTGTCATCTTTGCTTTTAATAAGTATGAGCCTTGCTAATGACCCGACCCACCAAAGAATGCAAAATAGGATACAGTAGGTCTGTGACTCATTTAAACTCTGAAAACCTGAAGAGGTTTGGAATTTGCATACTCCATGCTTCTCCTGTATTACCACATAAATAAATATTACATATGTAATTATTTTAATATTTTCTGTCCCCCTGGATCTTCTGTAAGGGCTGTGATTGCATAAAACAGGTCTGCCTTCCTTACATTTCTAGCTCTAGTGTCAAGCACCGAAATCAGCACTTAATAGCCGCCGCTTAGTAACTTAAAATGTTTGTTGCATTACTAAAAAGTGTGCAGATTGCTAGTGTTCCCAGATGTGGTTAGATTTTACTTTTACTCCAGGAATCCACAGAACAAATGTGGAAATGTTAAAGTTTGGGAAAGGGTAAAGCAAAGTCTATTCCTCTGCAGAGAAGGAAAGTTTTTCTAGTGTGTTTCAAATGACAAAACGTTAAAATGCATGGTGAGATGTGAGGTCTTTTGACAAAAAAGTGAAATAATCTGCTTAGGATCCTGATTTTCCATTCTGTGGCACTACAGTTAACAAAATCCTCTGAGAAATATATGTATAGTTTGTGTGTGTCTTAATGAGGTTGACTTAAATTTTCTTGCATGCCAATAATAACTATTTACATAGTCCTTATTTAAAATCTGAAGAGTGGAAATCAAACTTTCTTCTTCATTGTTTGATAAATATTTGGCAACTTCAGTTATTGCTGAATGTTTTTGTTTTTCATTTGATAATACACACTTTGCACAGACAGTTGTTCCTAGAGAAATGTGAAATTTGATAAATAATTTTGAATTTAGGACATGCGTTTAAAAACTGAGCAGAGGGATTCACTACAGTGAACTTTATTTTCCTTCATTCCCATCCTGCCCCAACTTAAAGCAAACTAGGAATATATGTCTGTTAAGCAACAGAAATGTTTTTATAGTTCATATGTGGAAGTATATCTAAGTGTTCTGTGACCATACTTTGAACTATGAAGTTTTCTACCCTGCTGCGTTGCTCTTGTCCTTAAACTGGATTAAGGGCAGCTGTGAGAACAGGGGTTTAGAAGGATGCTGATCAGCAGAGATGGTGACTATTCCAGGAAGTCTCAGAGACATCTCTACTTGTTTTAACTTTTTAGCTCACGTTTTCAGAGACCACAAATAAGTCACTGTTCATTCCTTTCCATCGTCCTGACCTGGGTAGAGATGTGAGCACTATCATGCCAGGTGGTAGGGATGGCTGAATATAACGGCCCAAATGTCATCAGGACTGTGGGGATGGCACCGTCCCTCCAAATGGCAGAAGTCACACGTGTGTAACGAGCTTTGTGATGGAAACTGTTGACATGAATTGGTTCTCTGTCCTATGCTGGCTACATTGGGTCTTCAATATTTACTACAGGAAATCATCTTAAAATCTAAGATTTTCAGTGTGCCCAAGAGAATAGCAAAGTGGATTATCATAAATGTGTTTTCTCCATTTTTATCTGTTTGGGATAATCTGAGAAAAACAATCTATATAAAAATGAAATAGTTTAATATTAAAATAAAAGCATATTCACAGATTCACATTTCTTCTTGCAGCTTTAATGTTCTTTTACTCTATCATGTTCACATGGTGAATTGACTGGAACATAATTTTTTGCTTTGACCAGTATGTTTTTAAAGCACGTTGTTCCCGTAATGTGTCCATAGTGACCTGGCTGTTAACTTGGAACAGCAGAGTTGGCATTAGGAATATAAGGACGATAATTTCTAATTTGTAAGTTCTAAAACATTTCCCCGTGGTCTGTCCTTTTTCTCATCTTTTCATTTATTAATCAACATACATCATCTATTCACATGTAATGTTAATATATTTTAACATGGTTACAAACGTATAGATAAGTCCGTGATGTGAATTGTTTTGATTAATATTAATTTCATAGAGTCTTGCCCTTAAACAAGTGTAAGCAAGAATCACATCTCTGGAGATATGCTTCCTCTTTGTAGCCCCTTATCCAAGATTTCTTTGCCCACTTCCAGTAGCGGGACCAGCCAGGGTCAGCAGCGCCTTAGCAGGGACTTGCATGAGTCTGATCCTGGTTTTTCCCTTTGCAGTGCTCTGGGATTCTTTACCTGGTGCATGCAGTTCGTAAGTGTTTGGGTGAGTTGCGGAGATTACGCCCGTGGGGCCCTTCGACAGACAGCAGCCTAATGAGTTCCCCTTGGTGGTGGGTGTTTTTCTCACAGAAACTTGAGAAATTGGCTTACAGAATGTGGCAGACCTGTTGACTTGTGATGACTCTCATACTCGTTAGACAGAAGATGAGGCATCTTTGTGGGCAAAGTGGGAAAAAATGAAATATTTTGCATATTTTATTAGCTTGTATGGTTTTGATGAGAAGGCGACTGTTACTCTTTGTCCTGTATGAAATGTCTTTTTTCTCTGTCTGCTTTTAAGATTTTCTGCTCATTTCTGGTTTTAAACAATTTGAGTATGATGTGCTTTAGAAAAAATAATAATTAGGAAATTATGAGATAAAAAACAGAAAGGATAAAGTACTTAATGCTATTGCAGAAGCTTTGGGCAAACTCGTGGAGAAAGTGATAATTGAGTCAAGTGTTAAAAATATTGGTCCGATGGACAAATGAAAGCACATTTCAAGCAGAGGATATTATATTCACAGGTTATTTTGGGGGAACACAGGAGACTAGGGGGTGGGGGTTTGATGTGAGGACAGGACCAGTCATAGGGATTGAGTGCTCATTTGCATATATACGGTAGGAAATGCTTACAGAAGATTTAAGGAGACAAGCAGTTTGGTACTCAGGTAAGCAGCTCTGAGGAGAGGTCGGGACCCATATAAGCATTGATTCAGCACAGATGTTCTTAAAGTCACAGGGAAGTCTCGGACTGCCTGGCACAGGAGGACAGAAAATGCAAGACTGACTTAGATGCTTAATAACAGTTCACAATGAGCAAGTGTCATTAATTCTCACAGGGACTGCACAGTCTCCCAACTCACCCCTCTGCTCCCAGGTTCACCCCGGAGGCCACCGCTCCACTTATAAGTACATGTTCATACACATGTGATCTCATTTGGGTTTTTTCAAAAGATTTTACTAGCTCCCCACTACCTGTGGAATCAAATTAAAAGTCTTCAGCCTTGTATTCCAAACAGTATCCTTTTCTACACTCATGTATGTTTGAGGCATTGATTTTCTTTACCCAGTATTCCAGTGCCTTTCGGTGCATGGGAAGGAGAGCATAAGCTCTCTTTGGGAATTTCTCACTCCCTCCAAATTCAGAGTCCCTCTCCCATGCATTGTGTGTTCAGAAGCATAATCTGGTATCTGTAGGATGACTCTCCGGGATGGTGCCCAGCCATGTGTTTATAATTTTATAATAACTAACATTTTTTTCTGTGTGAAGACCTTGTCTTCCATTTAACAAGTAAATAGGCTCTCTGCCCTAGCTTTCATATCAACTGATAGAGCCTTGGAGAGATGTAAGTAAATTAATAAATATACACTTAAAAGGGAATAAAATATTATAATAGTATAAATTGAGTTAAATAAATTATGCAGAATGGATATTTTTGGCTCGACTGTATGAAGTATTTCAGGAGGGCCTCAAGGGCTGCTGGTCCCTGTGGAGTGTGGCCAGTGGAGACCCCTACAAGTGGGAGACAAACGGTGGGAGAGTAAGATCTGGGAGGCCTGCAGGATGGACTCCCTCCACCACGTTATCGGCTCTACTGGACGCTCCTGCCCGTCGCCGGGATTCTGACTGCCACCCCTCCTTTCGTCCTCTACAGCCCGGGCTGTCCTGCATAACTGTAGTAGCGTGGGGTTGACCCATTATGGTTCCCTCTAGCACAGCTTTGAACCAGTCCTTTACAGATGACGCTCTTCTCAGTGTATCCCATTGAGTGAGTGACCCATTAGTGTTTGGACCACAACTTCTCTTATTACCATGAATTTCTTGGCAACATTATGAAAATGTAAAATTACTGTATTTATTGGTTTAGTTTTTACTGGGTCTCTGCCCACTGAACTGCAAACTGTCTAAGGACAGGGACCTTTTCTGTTCTCTGTTGAAGGAGAACTGCAGTAACAGAATTAAATAGGCAGCAAAGCTTCATGGATGACTTTTTGAGAAGAGTGATTGAACTCGGCTCTGCTGAAACAGGAAGCAAGATATTTTTAGGGAGGAGATTTGTTTCAGGACAGTGTGGCTGGTGGCAAGGTCCTGGAGGACATAGTGGGGAGTTGGTCCATGTGATGGGCTCACCTGAACTGATGGGCACTTTCTGGACTCAGGCTTCTACCCTCCCACAGAAACGGGGCGACGGGGCACTGTATTTTTTAATAATCACATTTCATAGGGGTGGCTCCCAGGTCCTGGCAGGACACAGTCACATGTTGTAAAACTGGCAAGAGGCTGTCAAAAAGGGGCAGAGAAAGAATTTATCTCCACAAGTTTTCTAAAGCAAGTGTTGTAAGGAAAGGGAAGGCAGGGTCCACCTGTCGTGTGTCCACTGCTCTTCTGCCAAAATGGTAGCAACCACCCACGATGCATTTGTACAGTGCATAATGATTCAAACAAACAGGAAAAGGTAGCTCAGCAAATGAGCACATTGCTATGCAAAAGGAGGTTTACTTTCAACTAAAAGCTCATCTCCACATTCTTGGAGGAATGTACATATAAGGGACCAGACAGCGGCGTGAGCTTTAGGAAATTACATGGTTGGGAGAGTTTGAATAGTGTAGAAAACAAATTCATAGCTTACTCCTTTTAATGATGCCAAGGAGTCAAAAACCTTTGGAAATACTTTGAGTTGTGGCTCTTCATTTCGTGCAGATATTTGCATTTTTTAGGTAGGGAAGGAGTATGTGTGAGGACCAGCTGCTCCCTGTTTTCTCTGGGGGTAGCATGAAGCTCAGAGGCCTGGGTGCTAGTGACTCCAGGCCCCTGGGATCCAGCTGTCAAGTACAGTTTGCTCAGAGCACTGCTTTGTTTGACTGTAAAGAGCTGTTGGAGGAAGTGTGGGAAAAGACACAGATAAGGTCAGAGCACCTACTGAGTCCTCAGTATGTCATCATAAATCCTGTGTGTGTGTGTGTGTGTGTGTGTGTTGCTAAAATAAGTAGGTATCTGACAATAGTAATGTTCTTTCTTCTGGAACTCTGAGTGACTACTTAAGCTTTATGCATAGGCTGAGCTTTAGTAGAATACAAATTTGCCTTTTCACATGGAGGAGCTGCTGAGCCCAGGACAAACGCTGACACAGGGGAGGTCACAAAGTGCTTCCTGAATATGTCCCAAGCTGAGCAGGTACAAGGCGGAGACTGCAGGGCCCTTGCTTGGGGCTAGTTCCACTAGGGAAATTTTTTTATTCCTCAAAGTAATTAAAAATACATTTCCAAATAAAAATTTTAACACTCTGAATCACGAATGCTAAATATTAAATTACATCTACCTGGAATCCATTAAAATAGTATCTTCATTTCAATAGAAAGGATTATGTGGTAATTCACATTATTCAGGTGTTTTAACAATTGCATTTTTTGTTCCCAAACAGTCCTTTTAAAGTTTTGTTTTAAATAAAGATAAATTGACATTAAATTATTTTCTTCATGTTTTGTTCTGTAAGAAGAACAGGTTTCAAAAATGAATATTTGGTATGATTCAGTTTTATTTCATATACATTCAGTAAACAAGGTCAGGAAGTAAGAGTCAACATTTAATTTCTTTTTATGCTTAACTATAATGCCTAATTCTTCTAACCATAAATATTACCACTTAATGAGAGAAGGTTAAAATTTTAAAACAGCAATTTTCAATTTAAAAAAAATCCTCTGAGAAATTGAGATTTTTAATGAATTCTGAGTGACTTCCATACATATATGTATCTTTTTTTTTTTTTTTTTCAGTAAACTCAATTCAGAACAGTTGGAGCAGTAAAGACTGGCCTATGACCTGTAAGTATTTAAGAAAATAAATTGTTAATTCCATACATGAAAACAGGTAAATCATTCTAAAAGTGTATTAGGGGGCGCCTGGGTGGCTCAGTTGGTTAAGCGACTGCCTTCGGCTCAGGTCATGGTCCCGGGGTCCTGGGATCGAGTCCCGCATCGGGCTCCCTGCTCTGCGGGGAGCCTGCTTCTCCCTCTCCCACTCCCCCTGCTTGTGTTCCCTCTCTCGCTGTGTCTCTCTGTCAAATAAATAAATAAAATCTTTAAAAATAAATAAATAAATAAAAGTGTATTAGGTCTTTCATGAAAAAAAAAATCCCATAAACAAAATAAATTTGGGGCACCTGGGTGGCTCAGTTGGTTAAGCGACTGCCTTCGGCTCAGGTCATGATCCTGGAGTCCCGGAATCGAGTCCCGCATCGGGCTCCCTGCTCGGCGGGGAGTCTGCTTCTCCCTCTGACCCTCCTCCCTCTCATGCTCTCTGTCTCTCATTCTCTCTCTCTCAAATAAATAAATAAAATCTTTAAATAAATAAATAAATTTGATTAATGGTAAACATATGAAAAGCAA
>NW_028025567.1:0-625 GCF_054177405.1 Leptonychotes weddellii
TGCACTCATGGGACTTTTCTCGAGTATGTGTACTGTGATGCTGAGTGAGATGAGTCATCTGGCTGAAGGTTTTCCTACATCCCTTACATTCATACGGTCTCTCACCTGTGTGAATTCTCTCATGCTGGTTAAGATGTGCCCTCTGATTGAAAGCTTTACAACATTCATTACACTTACAGGGTCTGTCTCCTGTGTGGATGCTGATGTTGAACAAGAGTTGATCGACGACTAAAGGATTTCCCACACTCATGGCACTGGCCACGCTCCTCCTTAAGACTTTTCTGATGGATGAAAAGGTGCGTTATTGCTGCAGGAAGTTTTCGCATATTCTCTACATATGCTGCTTGCTCTTTTCATCACTATTTCATGTTGGAATGTTCCCTCTTTTATACTCTTCCTTGGAGATAATTCCTTGCTCTCCCATACTGACTCACTCTCTGAAAACGAATATATAAATATATTAATATGAAGAAGCATACATACTACTACTGTTGACATTCTCCGCTTAAAGACTCTAGTACTTAAAGATATATATGTACAAGGACATTGTCATACTATTTGGCAAAAAAGCTGGAAACAACCACTGAAAGTGTCTATTTGAGTTGATGACATTATGTCCAACAGT
>NW_028025568.1:0-625 GCF_054177405.1 Leptonychotes weddellii
TTACGGTTATTTACAGAGTAGCTGAGCCAGAAGCAGGGGAAGCAGTGAGTCGCCCAAGGCACAAACCTGGAGGGCTTACCTGCGGTGAGCAGAGCCAAATGGGAAGTTCAAAGCATAACCCACTTGACTAGGAACCGGAAGATATAGGAGACTGGGAGGAGAGAGGACCACCTGGCCAGCGTGCAGATGCGGAGCCCGGGGGACTCCTTATGAAGGCACAGAGCCCTAATGCTGTTCCAGCAGAAGCAGGGACCGACCCAACGGAACCAATCTAGTAACAGATCAGATAGAAGGTGGAGGCAGATTATCAGGCACATACCTGACAGAAGAGGGTCATGTGTGGACTGGAAAAGGGAGCAGCTCTCTATTTACAACCCTGATAATGGTAAGATTTCGACTTTGGTGAGATCAGGTTTCACAGGCTTCAAGGATGTCCAGAAAGACACACAGGAGTCTCCTCTTGCAAGAGACAGACCGCTGACTATCTCACCCAATCCTTCAGCAAATCGGACAAGTGTCAATAAAAAACGTCTAAGGGAGAAAAGTCACCCAAAAGGAAGGATTGGAAGCAACAGGTTGGGTTTATTCTCCACAGACACGGCCACTGTCACCTGACCAGCAACTA
>NW_028025569.1:0-625 GCF_054177405.1 Leptonychotes weddellii
TTAGGCTCTCACTCTCTAAAATAAGGATGAACATCCATCATGGCTTCCAATCTCACCAGCACTTTGAGACACTGAATACTTTTGGGACTGTAGCATGATTTTAGAAATGACTAAAGGAAAAGTATAATTTCCACAGCTAAAAGATATTTGTCTTTAGCACAGTTATTAGTTCATCTATTCCAGTGAAATGGTTCTCCATAGAAACTGATCTTTCTTCATTAAACACGGCTGAACCCAAATGAAATCGAGGCCTTGTAATTATCAGGGGGAAAGATAAATTGAATTGATACTGTTTCATAAGGCTGTCTTTTTCATTCATTTCCTGTGAATCATATGAACTTCAAGGAGATCTCACACCCATGCTTTTCATCAAGGAACAGGTAATGCATTTAGCATTTTTTTATGACTCAGTCCAGAGAACAGTATGATCTGGCCCCTGGGGTTTTGAAAAAAACAACTTTCTCATCAATATTGAGATAACCCTGGAGAAGCTGAGAGATCAGTTTCACTCAGAAAAGAAAAAAAAGGAATGCATTTCACAGAGTCAAAAAAAAATCTATCTATCATCTGTCTATCTGTCATCTATCTATCTATCATCATCATCTATCTATCATCTATCTATCTA
>NW_028025570.1:0-625 GCF_054177405.1 Leptonychotes weddellii
TTTGTCAAAAATCACTGGGGCATATTTGTGCAGGTCTGTTTCTGTGTACTTTTCTGTTCCAGTGATATATGTGTCTATCCCTCCACCAAAAACATACAGTCTTGATTACTCTGGCTATATATTATGATATAATGTCTTGAAATTAAGTGCACTGATTCCTCCTACTTTATTCTTCCATTTCAAACATTGTTTTAGCTATTCTAGATTATTCCCCCTTCCGTATACATTTTAAAACACTCTTGTCTACATCTATAAAAATCTTGCTGGAATTTTGATTGTAACTGTTTTAAACCTGTATATAAATTTGAGGGATAATTAACATCTTTACTACGTTGAGATTTCCAAACCATGCAAGCACTAAGTCTCTTCATTTATTTAGATCTTTGATTTATTTCAGCGATGTTTTGTAGCTTTCAGCATGCAAGTCCTCTACATGTTTTGTTATATTTAAACCCAATATTTACCATTTTTTTGAGTGATTGTAGATGGTAATGTATTTTTAATTTTGGCATCTATGTGTTCATTGTTAGTCTATAGAAATATAATAGACTTTTGTGTGTTCACTCTGTATCCTCCAACATTGCCCAACACACATACTGATTCTAGTGGTTCTTTGTAGATTTTT
>NW_028025571.1:0-625 GCF_054177405.1 Leptonychotes weddellii
AACCAACTGAGCCACCCAGGCGCCCTCTGTCTCTTCTTTAATAAAGACACTTCCCAGCAGTGTCCATGTCTGAGGAGGCCCTCAGTGATGCCTTTCAGAGACCATTAAAAGGCACCCCTGGGTCCCGCCTCCAGTTTGCCTTTGCGAGGGCCAAGGAATGTGTGGGGTTGATGATTTCCTCTTAACCAAACCCTGTGTCACTTGGAACCAAAGTCTCTTTTTTGTATCTTTAATACAAATTTGGACACATCTTCCTGATTTTCAGGACCAAAGATTTTCAGGTCTGAATTGACCCGAATCAGGAGTGTTTTCACTAGTTGTTGTGATGGTGGTGGTAGTTCCAAAGGGACCAGTGATACAGCATCTCTTGTGTGCTTGTGTAAGGGGGCTCACCCAACCTGTTCGCCTAGTTTAGGGTTAGAATGGTCTGTTTTTCCAGGCAGTACCCATCTTGACCTAGCCGGCGGTTGCCTGATACGAATTTCCTATCACCCAGAGTAGAGGAGGATCATCCTTGCTTGGTACAGCATCTCTGACTTAATTGGCAGCCTTCAGGACTTGTAGGTGTCACCCACTGGACAGGAATATATATCGAAGCCTTGGGAAAATTGTCTTGCCTGAGAGG
>NW_028025572.1:0-625 GCF_054177405.1 Leptonychotes weddellii
GTCTCCTCTTCATAAACATTTACTAATACTTACTGAACACCTAGTTTCAACTATGGTTCCTTTTAAATCCAGGCTAAAAACTTGTGTGATTGTGTGATAGAAATTATTGTCTTACTCTTTTATAATAGGAAACTAAGGTACAGAGAAGTTATATAAACTCCCTAAGACTGCACAATAAACAGCAGGGATGATATTCAGGCCTACAGCTCCTCACTCCTATTTCAGGGTATCTGTCAGATTCTATGGACTTTTTATGATTATTAAGTAGGAGAAAAGGGATGGTTGTGTATATACATTTTCAAACCAACAACACATCCAGAGTTGTAGAATGGTAACCAAATATGAGGTGGGAAAAAAAAACATAGTATTTATTTCTACCATATTTCTTTGACTGCCATGCAATATATTTTATTAAAACATATTAATATGCACATAATATTTACAGTTGTAAGTTCATTTACTCAAAACATTATGTATAACTTATCAATTACTAGGTGCTGGTATCCTCAAAAATGGTATCATTTGCCTGATGTAAGTAGTCTAATACCCAGGAATAATTTATGAACAGCACAGTTGGGTCCACATATATAGTGGAACTGTTTGTGGGTCTGTGCACATGTGCATG
>NW_028025573.1:0-625 GCF_054177405.1 Leptonychotes weddellii
GGTATTTGTTGTGGTTGCTGTTATTACAGCTCCCGGCGGTCAATAATCCATCAGCTGGGGGGGGGGGGGGGGGGTGAAAATTTTACGAGGGGGGGGACAAAGGCAAAAGGAAAAAGGGGGTGGTGGTGCTGCCCCCTGAAATAAAGACATACCCAAGAATCTGAGAGCCCTGGCCATTCCCGGGCAAGGTGATATCTGAGAGCCCGAGGCCCCAGATTTCCATAGCCCTTAACCCCACACACAGCCCTGCAGCCAGGCAGAGGCAGCTACGGATTTGGAGTCGCAGGAAGGGTTACGAAAAGGTTCCCTGATCCCCAAATCTCTCCCTTTACCCCAGCCATGGCATTGACCTCTCCACATGGCCTTGGATCCCCACCGTTGGAATCACTCCCTCTGAACCAGGCCACAAAGTCAGAACCATCTTTCCCAAGGCCCCTCTCTTTGCTACCCCAAAGTCTTTATGCAGCCCTACTAGGGGCTCAGAGCTGCGACGACGAAACACAGCAGTCAGCACTTACTGCATAGTTAATATGGGCACGCATCCTCTCTTTCGATCCTCGGAACGATCCCATGAGGTGGGTACTATTTATTCTCGATCCTCCCCATTCTGCAGATGAGGGAAGCC
>NW_028025574.1:0-625 GCF_054177405.1 Leptonychotes weddellii
GCATGGAACGTTTTTCCATTTCTTTGTGTCTTCCTCAATTTCTTTCATGAGTATTTTATAGTTTTTTGAGTTCAGATTCTTTGCTCTTTGGTTAGATTTATTCCTAGGTATCTTATGGTTTTGGGTGCAGAAGGCCTTTTCTAATACACCATGGGGATTTGTTGGTTTCCTCTTTAAAATTCTCTGGGGACTCATAGAAAGCTGAAAGTTTTCTGGGCACCATTTGTTAAAACAAACATCAATGGAAGGGGCTCCTTTGAGTTTCCTTACCTAACGAATCTAAATTTTCATTCTCAGTTTGGAGGAAAATGTACGTCTTGCATTCTCATTTCTGACATCTCTAAGAGGGGAAGAAAGGTTCAGACAAAGGACAGAATATTAGAATGGGAGAGGCAGCATAAGTGTTTCAGACTCATGGGAAACAAACTTGTTCTTAGAATATAATGTGAGCATGATTAGGACGGAACTTGCTCCCCCGCCACCCCGGGGTTACAGCAGAGACCACAGGCAGTCAGCAGGAGGCTGGCTGTGCCCCCCACCCTTTGTTCAATAAACAAATAAACAAGGTAAATTTGGGTTATGGGGAAAAATGTGGGGGTAGGGTTTTAGCTGAGATGTGTCCTTT
>NW_028025575.1:0-625 GCF_054177405.1 Leptonychotes weddellii
TGATGACTTAGCTTGTTTCTAATTTTTTGCTATTACTAAAACCATGATAAATGCTCTGTGTGCATTTTTGTGTACTGTTCATTATAATAGAAATATAATTGGTGAGTTAAAGAATAAACATCTTTTAAAACTTTTGATATGTATTATCAAATCACCATCAGCAAGATTATTCTAATTAACACTCCAGTGGTCTTACTTCCTCCCCACATCTCCTTATAGTAGTTAACACAGGGCCTGGTGAATACTTCATGCTGCTCAGTATGTATTTGTCACTGGCCGATGGTTCATTAAACAAATGACCTGACATCTTCAGAAACCAGAATGACATCAGAAGCCTTTCACGGCAGCCCGTCTACTCCCCCCTGCTACCTTCACTCTGTGTGGTGGGAGGTCCTGGGTGAGCCGGGATGGCTTGTCATTACAGGTGTCGGTGACCTTCGAGGATGTGGCTGTGCTCTTCACGCGGGATGAGTGGAGGAAGCTGGATCCTTCTCAGAGAAACGTGTACCAGGAAGTGATGCTGGAGAACTACAGTAACCTGGTCTCACTGGGTAAGGGAATTTTCCCTGTAGATGAAAAGGTCAGACGTTAGCATAAGTCAGCACCTGCCTCCCTGCATAAAAGC
>NW_028025576.1:0-625 GCF_054177405.1 Leptonychotes weddellii
ATTGCTTGAATGAATTCCAGTTCCATTTATATCACTCCAGAGCACTCTCAGATGTTGTGTCTGTCACCAGAGGGAGCGGAAGCTGTGAGGCAGCCAGAATAAAGGGGTGGACGCACCCCATGGGGCAATGGAAGGGGCTGGGTGCGCCCCGTGGCGGGGCCACGAGGCACTGAGCAGCCACAAGACACCAGGCGCTGTCCTGGGGACCGCAGAGTCCTTCTCCCACTGCGTGCTCGCAAACACCCCCGTGGGGCAGGAATTGTGCTCCTCATCTTACAGATGAGCAAGCCAGTGTTCAGGAAGGCCAATGCCGCGCCCCCAGTGATGGAACTGTGAGCAGAGCGCCAGGATTTCCCCCATCTCCCTGTGCGTCCATGCTTCTGAAGTAATAGGGCTGGAGCACAGCCCCCCTCTGCCAAATCGGGGGCCATTCCGCACTGAGGTAAGCTGCCCGGCCACTAGGACAATGGGCTTCTGCGCTAGGGGTGTCACCCGTCCCAGTCTCTCCTGGTGGATCATTTTTCTCACCATCGGCTTCATTTCATCCTCAATTGCTCGAAATGAGGGCAGAGCTATCTGACAGGGAAAATAAGAGGAAGCCTACATTGCAGATTTCCATCTTGAC
>NW_028025577.1:0-10720 GCF_054177405.1 Leptonychotes weddellii
TATACAATGGAATATTACTCAGCCATCAGAAAGGATGAATACCGAACTTTTACATCAACATGGATGGGACTGGAGGAGATTATGCTAAGTGAAATAAGTCAAGCAGAGAAAGACAATTATCATACGGTTTCACTTATTTGTGGAACATAAGGAATAGCATGGAGGACATTAGGAGAAGGAAGGGAAAAATGAAGGGGGGCAAATCGGAGGGGGAGACGAACCATGAGAGACTATGGACTCTGAGAAACAAACTGAGGGTTTTAAGAGGGGTAGGGGGTGGGGGTATGGGTTAGCCCAGTGATGGGTATTAAGGAGGGCACGTACTGCATGGAGCACTGAGTGTTATACGAAAACAATGAATTGTGGATCACTCCATCAAAAACTAATGATGTATTGTATGGTGACTAACATAACATAATAAAATAAAATAAAACTAAAAAAAAAAAAAGATTGTTGGGTGTAAGATTCATCCTTATACATGACCGGTAATTTAACTCCAAAAAACTACTTAAAAATTAAAAAGCAGGAGGGGCACCTGGGTGGCTCAGTAGGTTGAGCCAGGGACATTTGGTTTCGGATCAGGTCATGATCTTGGGGTTGACAGATAGCCCTGTGCAGGACTCTGTGCTGAATGCAAAGCAGGAGTATGCTTGAGAGATTCTCTCTGTCCCTTCCCCTCCCCCTCTGCTTGTCCCCCCACTTGTGCTCTCTTTCTCTCTCAAATAATTAAATAAAAATTTTTACAACGCAGAAGGAGTACACCATTCCAATTAGTATATGAGACTATACCATCCCTGGAAAGCATAATGAACATTTTTCTGAGTACTCTGTGGTTTGGCACACAGTAGGCACTCATAATCTCATGGTTGAATTAATGAATAAATGAATAAATGGGGCAATCTTTCAACAAATTTGGTTTAGAAGCTCATAATTTAAACTTATGTCATGACTCTTAATGCACAAATAAATCTATTTAGAGCCTTTTCAGACAGAACTATATAAAAATATTTGGCATGCTGTCTGGGATAAAGCCAAATGGGAGGAGTGTGAAGATGGTAGTAGTTTTAAGAAGGGAGTAAGCTGAATCATCTTCCCTTTGGTGTTTCTACCATGGAGAAGCATAGGGCAGGACATTCAGGAACACAGTCAAGGTCCGCTTGAGAAAGTACTGAGAAAAATAGAAAATACTGACTTCCTATATTTGTGTAAGAGGATCATGAGAGGAGCCAGATAAAATACATAAGGGTATATGTGGCAAGGCTTTGGGATGGAGAAGGGACTTATTGTCAACCACTCATTTGCCTCCCTGCTTCTCGGTCTATCCCTGCCTCCCCCCTAAGCTCCCACCACCACACAAAAGTTTTGGCAAGTGTTTGGCTTTAGGTTCAGTAATTATCTCTGCCACCACTATCCATGTCATCATCCTCTTTGAATTTTTCCAATTTTGTTGGAATGCCGCCATCTTTTCAAGTGTCTGGAGTTTGAGCCTTTAAGTTATGCTTAACTATCAAAAATGAAACCTGTTGCTACTTACTTGTCATTCTTTTTTTCACTCATTCAACAACTTGTGGAGTGCCCACTGCATGTCAGGCACTATGCTAGAAGCTTGAATAAAAAAAAAGATGATTAAGACACAAAGCTCACCAGGCAATTCAGGATAGAAAGGCACATAAACAAATAATTGCAAGGCCATGTGGAGACACTGTAATAAAGTATGCAAAGAGGACCATGGAAATATACAGGAATTAATGCTGCCTTGCGGGTGAACTGGGAAAGACTTCACATGGACATTCTAGGTAAAGGGAACAGAGATAGCTGCATGGCAAAGCACAAAGATATAAAATTACATGGTATGTTCAGGAAGCAGTGACCATGACTGCAGCAAAGGGAATGATGGAAAGTGGGATTATAATGAGACAGATTAGGAAGGACTTTGCTCACTGTGTTAAGTATTTTAGATTTTAACTTAAGGCAATGAAGAATTGGAAACAAGGGAGTGACGTGATTAGAATAGAAAATCACTTTTGCTATACTGTGGAGACTGGATTGGCAGGTTGGAGGACAGGACTGGAGACAATGATAGTTAGAAGATGACAAATGATGACAGCCTGCATTATAGGATTTGCAGCAAGAAAGTATAAAGTGAAAGGACATATGAAAAAATATTGGCAAAACAGGCTTGTTACTCAAAAATAAGAGGGAAAGAGAAAAAGATGCTTGACAATATTTTGAAGACAGAGATGAGGATAGTTGAGGGGGTTCATGTTTGATAACCTATATTTTCTTGGTGAAATTAGGCCTAATCATCTACTGGGAGGGAGGAAGACATGGCTAGAGACAGTTATTGAGTGGAATGGAAAAAGAAGTTTACTGTGGAGGGATAAAAAGATTGTCTTATAAAAGAAATGCTGAGGGCTCAGTGAAGTTTGGAAACTTTAAACTGTAGTACAGTCAACTAACAGGAGACCAGGTAGGTTGAGTGGGTCAAGCAAATGACACCAGGGTGTCAGGAGAATTGATCCATGGGGGCTTATAATGACAGGTAGTCAGAAACCTGCCTTTAAGAAGGCCATTTAGGGATCAGAAGGGGTAGCCCAATGTTCATTCACAATAGAGTTTCATGAGATCCAAATCTATCAGCTAGGGAACCAAACATCTAAACCAAAATAATACAGAAGAGGAAGTGTTTCCTTTGCATCTGCTGTGGAGCTATCATTTAAACCATGAAGAATATTTTTAGGGGAGAAGTGGATGATTTTGTGGTAATTAAGACAATGGATGGTTACAACTTTTTTTTTTTTTTGCTAGGAGTAGATTTACACCAGTATCTGCCAATGTGATATTTTTAAAATATTTTCTTTCTAGCCTTTTTTTTTTTTTTTAAGATTTTATTTATTTGACAGAGAAAGACACAGCAAGAGAGGGAACACAAGCAGGGGGAGTAGGAGAGGGAGAAGCAGGCTTCCCACGGAGCAGGGAGCCCGATGTGGGGCTCGATCCCAGGACCCTGGGATCATGACCTGAGCCAAAGGCAGACGCTTAACGACTGAGCCACCCAGGCGCCCCTGCCAATGTGATATTTTGAATAGAAAGATATCCACATGAAAGTAGAAAAAAAATTTCCCAGTAGTCCCTACCAACTGCTGAAATTATGCCCCACTCTCTTGTATATAAATTTCTTTTAATCAAAGCACACATCAAAGCAAAACTCTCTAGAATGTGACAACACAAACAATCTACCAAACACATTTCTTGCTTAACTAGCTTGTCAATCTAAGGATCCCAACAGAAGGAAGCTATTCAATCAAGAAAAGGAAAAGGAAAGGTCATATTAAACTTGACTAAGAGTTTTATGCATTATAAGATTATTATTTTTCCCAATACCACTCTGCCGTTAAAGCTTTGTAGACTTTATAGAAGCCAAAGAAGAGTTGTAGAACTAATTTAACATTTCTCCCAAAAATGTAGTCAATGAAAGCAAGAATAAAAAACTAAAAACACATTAAAAGGAGTGGAGACTGGATTGGCAGGTTGGAGGACAGGACTGGAGACAATGATAGAAGATGACAAATGATGACAGCCTGAATTATAGGATTTGCAGCAAGAAAGTAGAAAATGAAAGGACATATGAAAAAATACTGGCAAAACAGGCTTGTTACTCAAAAATAAGAGGGAAAGAGAAAAAGATGCTTGACAATATTTTGAAGACAGAGATGAGGAAAGTTGAGGGGGTTCATGTTTGATAACCTATATTTTCTTGGTGAAATTAGGCCTAATCATCTACTGGGAGGGAGGAAGACATGAAGTCCTGTCCTCCATGAACAATATTGTTCAGGAAAGTGAAATCCAACAGCAGATGTGATTTCAAGGAACACAGATGCTAGAAAAACCAATTTTTAGATAGAGCTTAATTCTATGTGTAATATGAAAGTAAAGTGCTCTAGAGAAATAGGAATTTGTGAACCTGAGTAACCAAAAATTAATGTGGATTCTGGCCCAAGTACCACCAGAAAATAACAAGGTATAGATATGGAACAGAATTAAGTATGTGAACCACAGATCAAATTATAAAAGTGACTAGTAAACAATACACAGAATATTCTCTACGATTCAGTGTTGTTCACTCAAAGTATTTACATGAAAGGAAATCATTTTCTGGAGAACTTCTTCCCATATTCCTGGAACTAGTAAGAGTTATAAGGATATTACCGGAGTTTAATTTTGTATTTATGTATTTCTTAGTTTACACTACAGGATTCCTGCTAAACAACTTATGCCTGAGTAGCAATTGCAGAATCTATATACACTGCAAATTCTATCAATGAAAGCTACCTAGAACCTCCAGCTGGTTTTTCCCACGCCTGTGTATATAACAACCTTGGAATATTATTGCTGATAAGTGTATTCTATATGCAATGAGCCCTTCACCACAGAACTTTCTACTTGGGAAATTAAAGAAAAAAAAACTTTGTTAGCAGAATAGGATTCTTGTAAGCCACATAGCAATTTCTGAAATACACTTGTAAGGCTGGCAAAGTGGATATTACAATGACTGACTTCTGTGATCTGGTTTGCTGCTCTCAAATTTCAAGCTATTCAAAATGTAGTGGTGTAGGGCATTTCCCCTCTACAGCTCAAACCCAAGTGGGCCAGATTACAGGAAGAAGAGTCACTTCCTCTAAATTCCAGAGGCATTCATTAGAGTAGAGATGGTTCTCTGATTTTGAGAATTCACAAAATTTTAAGAATCATACATATATTCTATCAGTCCACAAGGACCAGAGGAGATTTTTACCTAGAGTAAATATTGTAGGCAGGATGACTATTTTTCTTTAAAATAGTGAAGAGTCATTTCTTTGTCTCAAAAGTCATTCATTTCTTTCTGCTCATAAACCAAGTTTCATTCAAATCTAAGAAAATCCACAGCATATGTGACCATTTAAAATATTATAGAGTCAATCTGATGATGTATATCCCATATTTTTCATTAACTTTATCGAGGTCACAGAGCCAGTAAGTGTTGAAATTAGGATTAAAATCCTGGGCTTTCTTATTTCTTACTACAAAGTCTCAGTTCTTTCCATTATATCACTAAGTGGATCCTTGTATTGTTTCTAGAGATATTGTGGAACTCTTCTGGTATTGTGAGGTTCAATTCCCAACCTGGGGCAGGGAGGGGGCATCTGCACACCAACAAGCAATCCTAGGGACACCAGCTCGGTGTCCTATGATTCAGCTCAATCCTGACACTATCTATCCAGAGATAGCATCAGATTCCACAGGTTGAGGACTCAGTCCCATAGGACTGCCGCCCCCCCACCCTTCAGACACCATTCACAAGCCCAGGTTGTTACCTTTAGTTCTGACCAACTGGCTATAAATTAGAGGTTCCCAAGACCTCCTCCTCAGGTTCAGTTAATTTGCTAGAGTGGCTCACAGAACTCAAGAGAAACATTTTACTTACTAGATCATTGGTTTATCATAAAAGGATATAACTCAGGAACAGCAAGATAGAAGAGATGCACGGGGCAGGGGAAGGGAAAAGGGTGAGAAGCTTCCAAGTCCTCCAGGCGCACTACTCCCCTAGAACCTTCATTCATGTACCAACCTGGAAGCTCTCTGAACCCTGTCCTTTTGGGTTTTTATGGAGGACTCCGTACATAGTCACAATTGATTAAATCATTGGCCACTGGCAATTGATTCAACCTTAAGCCCCTTTCCCCTTCCTGGAGGTTGGGGGTGGGGGTACTGAAAGTTTCAACCCTCTAATCACATGGTTGGCTCCCCTGGCAACCAGACACAGGGTTTTCTGAAGGTCATGTCATTAACATACAAAAGACACCATTATCACTCTCAATATTGAGGAAATTCCAAGGGTTTTGGGAGCTGGGCGCTAGGAAACCTAGGATGAAAACCAAATAGATGAGAAATATATTTTTGGTTATCTGAAAAGTTATAAGATTCAATTTAGTGGAAATATAGTTGGGGCTAAACTTTTGCAAATATACTCACATAAATATAAATAAGCTACATTAAAAATAGGATGTTTGGGGCAAGTTTGTGAAATACATTGGATTTTTTTTTTTTTTTTTTTGCTTTGTGTGGAGATTTATTAACAAGGGACCATCCCAGACATGGCGTTATAAGAAAAATTAATGAATACATGTCTTTTAAATGAAATGATGTTTAAACAGCAATTACATTAAAATGCTGCATTTGAAAGACTTGGTCACCTGAATGACTAAATATATATTTTTATTAATAATCACAATATCACAGGAACCAAGAGTATCATTCTGAGTGGGACCAGGTGATGCCTTCTCAGCCCCTACCATATGACAATTCTGTATGAAAGGGTTTTGTCCCTTCAAGGTACAGTCAGAAGGCATACAGGAATAGAAACAAAGGCTGAGTGGTGACTGGTTGTCAGGTCTGTACTCTTTGGGAGGTACCTCTGTGCAAAATAGAACAAAACACCCCCTCTGGTTGGAAGAATTCCAACAAGGTGCCATCTTCAGGTAGAACTACAAAGGGCCCACGGTGAGTGGAGTGCAGGCTACGATTTCAGCCCAAACTCATGTCCCCTCAGTAGGGCATCCTCGTGCAAAAAAGAAATTGCACAAGCATCCTTGAGACCCTGCTGACTGCCTGATATCATCTATTAGATTTGTTCTCTGGGTCCTTCTCTCCAGAGAACTTGGGCTGCTGATTGGTCTCTTCTTCTGTGTCCCTACATGGGATTGGTGGTCATTAAATCTCATTGCCCTTTTAATATTACATAGTGGTGTACTCCACCCAAAGACATTTTACTCCAAGCCACAGTACTACCTGCTCTATTTTTGTAATTTAGGCTGTTCCTAAGAAATGAAAAATAGAATTTTAATCAAATTAGCTGGCTTTGATAGAGAAATAAAATATCCAGAACCATGTCCTAAACCTAAATGATCTTAAAGAGGCCTATTTCTACTTTAACAATTCAGAATAGTCAGATGTGCAATGTAAAGGGACTGTTTTGTTTTGTTCTCCCTTCAGACTGCCTGGGCCCTGTCTGAGCCATGCAAGGGCAGTAGACCCTATTATCCTACTTACAATCTATATTTCAGTGCACTCTGCTAAGTGCCATGACAGAGATATGTCTTGGGTCCTACTGGACGGTGGCTATATAAAACAGATTGTCTGGAACAGTCTGAATTCCAAATATACTGCTATATTGTATGACTATGAGTCAGATAATGTAACTCATAGCCCATAGTCATCATGAGACTTGAAGACTTTTGAGAAATATAACCATTTCGATTGCCAGAGCTCTATGCAAATAAAAGTTTTACTTACAACATGCCAACTTTTCCTGGACATTTTAAAAGTTTTGCTTATAGATAAAACTTAAGAGATTGATAATCATTTATCTACTTCTCAATGTGTGTGAGGCAATGTAATAAGTGCTTTATCTGAATGCTCCTCCTGTAATCTTCAAAGCAATCCTGTGAGGTACGTAATCCATCATCATCCTCATCTCCATTTTACAAATGAGGGGCTGGGGCGTAGACACATTAAGTAACTTATTTAGGGTATCTCAGCTAGAAAGTGGCATGCTATCAATTATGAACTCATGTCTTTACAGTCTCAGAACTTGACCTTTCTCCGACTCTGACATACTCCTTTCTAAATTGACCTTAACAATGAAAATCTAATGATGCTCTGTTATAAAAAAGCAAATTCAAAATCTCAGTAATACTACCCTAGTGATTTGCAAACAAAGTAAAAATTTTTCTCCAGGATTCTATTTAGTGGAAATAAAGAGTTGGGACTAAACCTTTGCAAATATACACACATAAGTACAAATAAACTATGTTAAAAATAGGATGTGTCAGGGGAAAATAAGATGTTTGGGGAAAGTTTAGGAAATACATTGGATTTTTTCTGCTTTGTGTAGAGATTAATTAACAATAGATCACCCCAAACATGCAGTTATAAGAAAAATTAATGAATACATATCTTTTAAGTGAAATGATGTTTAAACAGCAATTATATTAAAATGCTGCATTTGAAAGCCTTACCTCCCACACATTGAAAAGTATCTATTATTTTACAAACTACACTAATTAGTGTATACAATTTCAAGAGACTATTCTTCCAGATAGGAAATTACAATGCAGATATACTAAAAACCACACAAACTAAATTATCAAGGCACCAGAAAGACACCATGGGTGTTATAAGGCACCCCAAAAATATTTTCTGCAAAATATAAAGTGGGATTTTGATCAAAATTACTTCTTCAGAAGAGGTTTCATCAGTTTTATGAAGAGTTGATGAACCACTATATTTAGAAACAAAATTATTACCAGTTTTGCATCAGAAAAAATTTAGGTAACTACACGTAGGAGAAAATAGGTTTACAAATGGCAAAGACTAGAGGCACCAGCCATTAGGAACCTCTCTTCTACCCTATGACTCAGCAATGGCACTACTGTGAATTTACCCCAAAGATACAGATGTAGTGAAAAGAAGGGCCATATGCACCCCAAAGTTCATAGTAGCAATGTCCACAACAGCCAAACTGGAAAGAGCTGAAATGCCCTTTAACAGATGAATGGATAAAGAAGATGTGGTCCATATATACAATGGAATATTACTCAGCCATCAGAAAGGATGAATACCCAACTTTTGCATCAACATGGATGGAACAGGAGGGGATTATGCTAAGTGATGTAAGTCAAACAGAGAAAGACACTTATCATATGGTTTCACTTATTTGTGGAACATAAGGAATAGCATGGAGGACATTAGGAGAAGGAAGGGAAAAATGAAGGGAGGGAAATCAGAGTGGGAGACGAACCATGAGAGACTATGGACTCCGGGAATCAAACTGAGGGTTTTAGAAGGGAGGGGGGTAGGGGGATGGGTGAGCCCGGTGATGGGTACTAAGGAGGGCACGTGTTGTGATGAGCACTCGGTATTATATGCAAACAATGAATCATGGACCACTACATCAAAAACTAATGATGACTAACATAATAAAAAAATTATAAAAAGAAGGAACCTCTCTTCTGAAGGATTTTTTGCTAATTAGGGAAATTACTGATCAGAACCACAGGGTGATGGTTTATGGAATGATCTCAACCTTGCCCAGTCCTGTTTATCATTTCTAATCAACAAACTGAATAAAGATGTAGAGGGTATGCTCCTGACATCAGTGGCTGGCACAGATTTGAGTGTTGATGAATGTGCAGGGTGACATAACCGGGATCCAAAAAGGCAAGCTGGAATGGTGAGCTGGATTCAATAAGATGAAATGTCAAAAAAAGACCAACACTTGAGTTCAAAAAGCAAGCACAGTAAAACATGAAGAAGATGTGGCTAAACAGCAAGTTGTATTAAGAAGACTCAAGGAGTCAAAGGTCAACTTGATAGGAGTCCAAATAGTGCAATTTTAAGTTGTTTTAATAAATATGTATTATCTGAAAAGACATATACTGAAGCGTTTTCTGTGGAATGGGATATTAAAACGTGTTATGTGGGAGAAAGAGGTTTCATGACAAAATCAGCTGAGGGAAACTCCAGGTTAATTTAAACAAGTCTATCTTCTGTAGGAATATACTCAGAGCCTACATGGTAAGTAACTATTGTTTCTCAAACTTATCTGACTATGGAGCACTTCTTTTTGTGAAGTACCTCTTGGGACTGGCATTAAAGAAAACACTCCTGCAGAAACACTGAATAAAGGTTATGTCAGGAGGCAGTTACTTGTGAGACTCTTTAACAGATTTTTTTTTAATTATGTTAATCACCATACATTACATCATTAGTTTTTGATGTAGTGTTCCATGATTCATTGTTTGCATATAACACCCAGTGCTCCATTCACTACGTGCCCTCTTTAATACCCATCACCAGGCTAACCCATCCTCCCACCCCCCTCCCCTGTAGAATCCTCAGTTTGTTTCTCAGAGTCCATCGTCTCTCATGGTTCATCTCCCCCTCTGATTTCCCCCCTTCATTCTTCCCCTCCTGTTATCTTCTCCTTTTTTTTTTTTTTTTTAACATATAATGCATTATTTGTTTCAGGGGTACAGGTCTGCGATTCAACAGTCTCACACAATTCACAGTGCTCACCATAGCACAGACCCTCCCCAATGTCTATCACCCAGCCACCCCATCCCTCCCACCCCCCACCACTCCAGCAACCCTCAGTTTGTTTCCTGAGATTAAGAATTCTTCATATCAGTGAGGTCATATGATACATGTCTTTCTCTGATCGACTTATATCGTTGTGAGACTCTTTAAAAGAGATCAAGATAAAAAGCTTTTGCAAAGCAAAGGAAACAGTCAACAAAACCAAAAGACAACCGACAGAATGGGAGAAGATATTTGCAAATGACATATCAGATAAAGGGCTAGTATCCAAAATCTATAAAGAACTTATCAAACTCAACACCCAAAGAACAAAGAATCCAATCAAGAAATGGGCAGAAGACATGAACAGACATTTTAACAAAGAAGACATCCAAATGGCCAACAGACACATGAAAAAGTGCTCAACATCGCTCGGCATCAGAGAAATCCAAATCAAAACCTCAATGAGGTACCACCTCACACCAGTCAGAATGGCTAAAATTAACAAGTCAGGAAAGGACAGATGTTGGCGGGGATGCGGAGAAAGGGGAACCCTCCTACACTGTTGGTGGGAATGCAAGCTGGTGCAGCCACTCTGGAAAAC
>NW_028025578.1:0-625 GCF_054177405.1 Leptonychotes weddellii
AATTACCACCAGAGAGGTAGTCACATCTGTTGTTAGACTGGAAGACAGGAGCTTGCTCCAGAGAGAAGGAATCAGGATTTCGTCCTCTTCTGCACTGAGGGAGGGTTGGGGAACTGGCTGATAGGAGCATTCCAGGCTTTACTGATGGAGTGGGGAGGAGGGGTAATGTTTACAGAAGACCCACTGTGTGGCAGGCATTCTGCCAGGCATCTTACCTTCCTTTATGTGCTTCGGCCACACTAACATTCTTGTCCTCTCAAAACCAATTGTTCCTAGAGGGGAGGGGGATGGGAGGGTGGATTAGCCTGGTGATGGGTATTTAGGAGGGCACATTCTGCATGGAGCACTGGGTGTTATACGCAAACAATGAATCATAGAACACTACATCAAAAACTGATGATGTAATATATGGTGATTAACATAATAATAAAAAATTTTTAAAACCCCACAAAAACCACTAACTCCTCCTCCCCCAGGGCCCTTGCACGTGCTGCTCTTCCCGTTTGTTCTCCTCTCTTGCTTTTTGGGATAAATGTCTCCCTAACACCATTTAAATTTTAGTTTAAAGTTTGCTTGAAAAGGAAAAGTCTTCTCCAATCCTAGCTAAAGCCCCCTCTCCATAAAA
>NW_028025579.1:0-625 GCF_054177405.1 Leptonychotes weddellii
AAAAAAATTTAAAAAAAAAAGAAAGCAACTAATCTTCAAATCAGAGAATTTAAGTAATCTGACCAAGTCATAGATATAACAAGTGATGAAGTCAAGTTTGTACCCAGTTCAGTCTGACATAAAAATATTTGTTTTATTCTATCTTACCCAGCTATCGATCCAAGAAAAGTAATAAGAGATGAGGAAACAGAGTATTCATCAAAATTCCTGCCTACCTCTTCCTAATTTCTGCACCACAATTAGTAATAAATAACACCATCCCCATATATTATATACTATTAATATGATAGGCTTGACTTTTCATAAATCAGCAAATCCTTAAAATGCCCTATCACTTTAATTGAGCAAAATGGAATTTAATGGAATTTAAACACATTACTGTAATCTTTGTGTGTCACACAAAATGGACCTTTGTTGCATCCACTCTAATAACTCTTAATTATGGGGTAGTTCAGTGTATATATTATTCTGCATATATACAGCTCCAGGGTAGCCTACCCTTAATGATGGAGGTCTCTTACCATTTCTCTATTTCTTCTCAAACTCTCAGGGAATTTGAAAATTATTTTACCTTCTATATAAAATCATTTCACGACAACTTTGCTTATAAAGTATCTAAGCCCAA
>NW_028025580.1:0-625 GCF_054177405.1 Leptonychotes weddellii
CCCCAGAAAGGTGAAAATACCCTGTGGGAAGTTGCTCCCAGAACATTCTGGAGAACATCCCCCTTTTGTATCATTCTGCCATGTCAGAAGGTGAGTTACCTTCCCCTGCCCCTCATAAATCTGTCCTGGAATATTAAAATAGCACTGGGTCTCCTGTATTGATTGAGAAATTTGTTTGAATAGGAGGCAGGGTAAAACACTGTCATCAAGGTGAGGAAGAAGTGTGTCAAGGAAGGTGTGTCCTGGAGGAGTTTTGTGTCTTGAGCTGAGCTGGAAGGGAAGGTGGAGATTTGGTATCAGGGGAAAGGTGATTGCTTTACTCACTGTGGCAAGAGTCACAGACTTAGAGAAGCAAGACTAATGGTTTAACATAATCAGTACAAACCAAGCTATCTGTTAGTCCTCCTTTTAGAAAATAATTGTGGTTATTTCTTTCTTTTTCTTGAATTTAAAATACTCAAGATCATCCTGTTCTCTGCATTTATTATTTATATCCACTCCCCAAATCTCCTATATTGTTGCCCTTTTCCTATCTCTTACATCACGTTTGGCCCTTCTCCCTTCCCAGAGATAAACCTTTCAATTATACCCTGGTTAGACTTCATTGTAATTAGAGTTAGTCCAT
>NW_028025581.1:0-625 GCF_054177405.1 Leptonychotes weddellii
AGGCTCAGAGTTTAACCATTTGGAATGAGAACACTTTGGCATCTATTTGGAAATAAAATTTGATGTAAAATGATCATACCTTAAGTAAAAAGGCCTTAAAAACATAACAACTAGCCTAATTATATAAGTAAATGATTATGCACCTCAATCCCCGTAGGATAACTAAATGTGGAGAAAAGTTCATTGAGACTTGGAAGGTATGAATCATTTTAATTAGTTTTAATTCTCCCAAATGCTAAAAAGAAATCATATTGTAAACAAGGAAGCATCTTCATGGGCATGGACTATATAACCTAAGACTGCATCTTGGTGCCTCCGACCATTGCCAGACCCTATCGAACAAATACAGCATTTCAGAGCTCGAAGTGAGCTGAAATCATCTACCCCCCGTCTTCAAAAAGCACAAATTACAGGCATAAAAGAGCTAAAGAACATGATAGAAAAAGTCTAGATATTCAATATTCATCCATTTCATCTCATCATTGCTCTTTTTTTAAGATTTTATTTATTTATTTGAGAGAGAGAGACAGAGATAGCAGAGACAGCAAGAGAGCATGAGCAGGGAGGAGAGGGAGAAGCAGGGAGGAGAGGAAGAAGCAGGGAGGAGAGGGAGAAGCAGGCTCCC